>NW_025403728.1:0-1150 GCF_020080835.1 Cotesia glomerata
CCTCAACCTACTTCATGAGCGTCTATCTCTCAACTAACGAAGGGATCAGTGTGTTCCGACAGAAACTGGCAAATATAGAAGATACGATCACTAAGTTCGACGGCGAAGTCATCGTAGCCGAAGACTTCAACGCTAAATCGGCTGAGTAGGGCGCTGCTTTCTCCGACACCAGAGGTAACGAGATCGCTGACGTCGTGGCTAGACTCGACCTCATAGTGCTGAACACCGAGAGCACCACGACCTTCAGATGACCGGGGTACCAGAAATCCATCCTCGACATTTCGTTGGCGACTCCAAGGACTGCCAACATGATCGAAGACTGGACTGTATCCGAAGAATACAGTGGCAGTGATCACCAGTTCGTGACATTTAACGGTGGATTGGCATCTGCTCCGGATTCATAACTCGACCTTTCTAAACGGAAGTGGAATGCCAAGAGGCTTGATCCAGAGGCATTGCGAGCTTCACTTGCATGAAGCTGGTCTATCCTTCAGAACAACCCGACTCTGGATACCTGCAGCGAGACGGAAAAGGCAGTGCTAAATACGATAAATACGAGATTGTTGCCGCATGTGATGCCTCTATGCCGCGGCTAAAAAATCAGAGTTTCCACAGGCTGGCGTACTGATGGTCAACAGACATAGCAGAACTTCGCAAAATATGCTACCAGCTACGTCACCGCGCAAAGAGAGCCGCGAAACGCTCCCCAAGCCAGGACTTGTATTCAAAAGAGTACAAGCAGGCCAAAAAGACGCTAAACCGAGCCATCAAAGCAAGAAAAGCGATGTTATGGAAAGTGATCTGTAATGATCTCGACAAGGACATCTAGGGTAAAGCCTACCAAAATGTCACCAAACGACTTGGAAAGGATTCACCAGAAGCGCCGAAGTATCCTGCCTTGATGGACAGCATTGTAGCGGAGCTTTTCCCCAAACACCTGCCGCGAGAGAAGAAACACTACGCAAAAAATAGCGAAGTAACTCCCTTCACAACTAAGGAACTACAAGACGCGGCCAAGTCACTCAAAACAGGAAAGGCACCTGGACCTGATGGCATCTCGGCATCGGCGATCAAGATTGTAGCCCTGGAATACCCAGACATATTCTTGAACACCTACAACGCATGCTTGGCAACTGGCACGTTTCCCGCG
>NW_025403729.1:0-6997 GCF_020080835.1 Cotesia glomerata
TCAACGTACAAACAGAAGAGAAACCTAAAAATCCTAATTCCTACTCCACTCCAGACAGCGAAAATCCTGTAAAAGAAAATACACTGTCAAACGAAATTCAAACAATTCAAAATCAAACAATAAAACAACAAAGCCATACATAGACGAACGACGACAGATTAAGACAAAATAATGATAGTAATAACCAGAATATAGATTCACAATAATTAGATTCAAATACAGTAAAGATTTAATAGGGAACAATGGTAGCATTATGGTGAAATCAACAATGATCAACCCAATGACGGGAAATGATCAACTTAGTGATCTGATCAATAACGATCAACAGAGTGACGATAATCAACGCTCGACCTATTAACAACGCAATAATAACGATCAACTGATTTGATTGAGACGACTGACAATGATTCAAGTGATAATTCAACGATTTTGAATATTCTCAGAGGAACCTAGAAATGGATATTTAAATAAACTATGTCAAGTCACGTATAAATTAGTACTAAAACACTGCTTGAAAAGAAAGATAAACTGACAGAGATAATTCCAGGCTTTAAAATCTTCAAAAATTTAAAAGCTTAAATAAACAATATAAAACATTTAAACATATCACGGTTGGGTCGAAAGTAATTTATGAAACTGTGGTCTAAAATAAAAGAATATTATCACTAAAATTTTTACAGGAACAAGAAACTAAATTTACAATTTGTAGAAGATTTAATTGTGAATTCCTCCAGTAGAAGATTAAGAGAAGAAAACTGCATGTTGAGAAATCAATAGAAACTCAATGGCATGTAAGGAGGATAAAGACATACAATAGAATTAGACAGAGAGTATTTTGGGACAATATAAAAAACTGTGTAAAGACTTTAATGCAAACGTATTAAGTTGTCAGTTGAAATTAAGTAAGAATAAAAACGGAAGCACAGCTGATGGTAATTACAGATACATCAGTTAACAAATTATTAAATTAGCATTAGATATAGTAGTTCCGAATAAAACATCAGCAAATGGTTATTCTCATATTTTAACCATGCACGATGATCTCTCAAAATTTTGTTTCGCGATACCGTTAGCAACAATGACTAAGCTAAAGACATTGCAGAAGCCTTAGTAGAATATTTTATCTGTAAATCTGGATGTCCAAAAGTTATTTTAACCGATCAAGGTCAAGCTTTTATAGGAAAAAGGTGACTTGCTTAGCAAAAACATTTAAAATTAAACAAATAAAGACTGCAACCGCGTTTAGACCATAAGCAAACGGTGGTTTAGAAAGAAGTTATCAAGTTCTAACAGATTATATCAAACATTACAATAACTAAAAATGATTGGGACCGATGGTTACCTCACAAGCGATATTAGCATACAATACTATTGTAAACGAAGGTTACTACAAAATTTACATCTGATAAATTAGTGTTTGGTAAAGAAGCCTGTTTACCGTCAGAATTCTCTTATCTAGACGACATACCTACGTGTACGCTGACTATATCAAAAACCATTAATGAGACTGTTAGAAACTCAAAAAGAAGCTAGAGAAAATCTAGAAAAAGCAAAACAAAAATCAAAAAATTAGATATAATAAAAATATACATCTAACAAATTTTAAAATAGGTCAAAATATTTATTTAGTTAAAAGTCAAAAAACAGGGTAAATTTTGATGATAATTATTTAGGTCCATATAAAATAACCGAAATATTTCCTTGATAAAAATGATATTGGAAATAGAAAACAAAACAAGGAAAGAGAGTGATAGTTCATTGCGATAGAGCAAAAATAGCACATTAGTAAAGACGCGAAAATAAGGCAATTAGTAAAGACAGAAAATCACCATAGACACATACTTCTCTTACAGGCAAAAATGGACGTGGTCAAGGTTTTGTCCATCTTATCGATGCTAACCACAACAAATGGCAACAATATAGTTATCAAAATCACTTCAATTATTTTCAGATTCTCTTCACGGTATCCATAACAAATAATCCAAAATGAAATTGAAAATAAAATCTTAAACAACTAAAATAACATGAATGAGAAACAAATTTTTCAGAAAATACCAAACAAGAGAATGTCATAAAAATGGAAGTTTATAACACCTTTATGCAAAAATTCTTTTCAGTTGTATTGATAATAACCTTAAGATCATGTTTATTTCCTCCTGCACAAAACCTGTTCCCACAGGACGCGAGTCTGAGAGTATAACGCTGAGGAACATGGACATGTCTATAGTGGAGGATAACTGAAAACTCTAATACAATTATTCATTTTTATAAACTAAAATGTTAAAGAGCAAACATAAAATATTCCAGCAACAGAATGATTTTTGAAGTCTGCATGGTCATTTTCTCCGAAGAATTTAAAAACCAGAATGATTCAATGTAGACAACCATGTTTAGTACAACAGGAGTTCGAGAACACTCGAGGAATGTTCTCAAATGAAAACAAACGATAATTGAAAGTATTCCCCGGATTCTGAAAGAGTCACAGCGCGCGTCATCCGAGTGGGGCCCCGGAAATGCTAATGCCAGCACATCAACTCAGGGAGAACATGATAGTCGAGCTCCGGATACGCAACCCCTTACCTCTTCCTAGTGCCCTTGGACGAGTGAGATATAATGAGGGTGCACGGGTAGTTCGGGGCTTCTTTCTCTGATCTTAAGTTACGAACTTAAGACTTTTCATAGTTAACACCTCGTCGCGAGCATCATTAACTCCAATTACGAAATACCATTTGGAACTTTACGGAAGTTGTCAAATCATATAACTTCAAAGTGTATTTTAAATAGTTAAATAAAAGTTATTTGTTAATTAAATTTAAGTTAGTTATTTCGGAGCAATTCCGCGAACCTCTACTTACGCACCCTGGAGGTCGGAACATCTTTATCTCCAGTTCTAGTTGTTCTACTGGTTACTTACAAACCTGTAAGGTAACCGGGACGTACCAGAAAGCAATAATCATAATAGTAGCCATAATACTGGACAAATTAGCTAATCAAACAAGCTCCTACTTCCTCCAGCATCGAGCACTCGGAGCCCCACTCTCCATCATCCCTTCTGCCCTTCAGTCCCTTCTCCCAATAGTTGGGTCATAAAACAATTAAATTAATTAATTAAATATGGCTAAGCAATTTATGACTATTTAATACTAAAAATGATATATCTAAAACGATCATAAATATTTTTAACAATAAAAAAGTTGGAAAAATTTTTCATCACTCTCATTAAAAATTTTACAATTTTCATATAAGTAACAATGGAGAAAATCTGTTGAGATCCAAATACCCTCCTAGTGTAAAGAATGTGGCGTAATACGTAGAAATACTTTTGTTATGGCCTCTTAAAATTAATTTTTAAATCAATTAATAACATTTTGGAGGAAATTTCCAAAAATTTTACTCATTGAATAATTATTAACATTTAATTGAATAATAAAAAATATAGCTCTCTCTGAATTACCGGTATACACCTCCTGACAACACCACAAGAAAGTTCCCTTAACCTTTAAATTTATTTATGTTTATTGTCTAACCAAATTGACTAAGATCTTCCCAGTGGACACAATTATGTCAAACTGACGTAAGTCAGAATGACGTCGCGCTACGTCATGATTTACGTAAGATGGGTCATATATGAAGTCACATATGACTCATAATTTCCCACTTCCTCTGACGTAAGACTCTTACGTAATACGTATGACATACCTATGATGGGTGTGACGCTTTGCATGACATTTATGACGTTTATATGACGTAATTATGACGTCCTTGTGATATATATAACTGATGTAAAAATTAATTACGCAGAAGAAAATTCTTTTTGAAAAAAGTAACATTCAATTATGCGGTTTTGGGTTCGGAATAATAATTTCAAGACTGATTACATGCTGAGGAAGAAGATTTGGAGTTGAAAAATCCTGGCGTGTGCTGGGCTTGAACTCGGTCCATTGAGTTTTGGAGTTTTGAATGCTGCTCACTTGTCTGTGCATCATCAACGATTGATATTAAAAAAACGTGTTTATTTAAATCTTTATGAATTTAAAAGTTGGAAAGGATTAAGTTTATAATGTTTTTCCTCTCAAGTTTTATTAAGATTTATGATGAGATTTGCATAGAAATTGATGAATTTTTTTCTAAATTTTATAAATTTTCAGAATTTTTAATGAATTAATATTTCATTGGTCATAGTTAGAACGTCATAACGATGTCATATTAACGTCATAAATTCTGGAAAGTTGAAAACAAAAATGTTTAGATTGTCCAATTAAACGCAAAAATGCCACTTTAAAGTTGACAAAATTTTCCTAAATTCAAGAAAATCTTCATAAAATATAATTAAAAGAGAATTATATTACTTTCATGAAAGCAATACCTTTTTGCAAAGCCCATTTTGTCTTCAACTACATTAATATTTCAGC
The DNA here is from genome assembly GCF_020080835.1 of Cotesia glomerata. Taxonomy (NCBI): domain Eukaryota; kingdom Metazoa; phylum Arthropoda; class Insecta; order Hymenoptera; family Braconidae; genus Cotesia; species Cotesia glomerata. The sequence goes on from NW_025403729.1 coordinate 4,413, forward strand.
TATCAATGGTCGTAAAACACAGCAAATTAGAAGACATTTTCGGAAGCTGGAATGAATTTTCTATGAGGACCTGTCAAGTCATGAATCTAGGAAAAAATTTTTCTAAGCCTCTGAGATCGAAAAAATCAAAAATTTTGAAAAGTTCTCCTTCATCCCATTTTTAGCTAAAAATTTTTAATGGTCAGAAAATCTATAAACTATAATCATGGAGTTTTAAAAAGCCTTAAAATGCATCTTTTTTAGATTTGCAATACTGATCATTTTTCACTGAGATACAGCAGGTCAAAAAATCGGGAAAAATTCAGACTTCTTTTGTGGGTAAAGCATGCATAGAAAATAATTTATTCCAACTTCTGGGAATGATCACTTGTTTTTTTCAACTATTAAATTTTTCATTTTCATTATAGATACAATAATTACAAAAAATTTGCCTTATTTCACTCCTCATACCATTAGGTCAAAGTGAAGTTTTTGTAGCAAAATTGTTCTCGCAAAAATTCTGACTTTCTTGGGTCAAAGCTGATACTTATTTTGTAAAACAATTATTTTTGACTTTTTTAAGGAGTACCCCTGTTTCGCCTTCAAAAATAAAAATCTTTTTTCTAAAACGGCAGTTTCAAAATGAGTGCGTTATTTATCTTAAACAGAATTAAAATGAATGACGATTACAATATTTAGTCCCCAAAAACTTAATATTTCTTTAGATAAATTCCATTTTGTCCTCCCTCTTCCCCTATACTTTTTGAATGAATTAATTACTGCTTGATTCCAACAAATCTATGATGGAAAACCATTGCTCTAAAGTTACATTAATATCATGTCAAAACCGTAATCTTAACATTGACGCATCCTGGATAAAAACAAGTATGGCAAAAAAGAATTGGAAAGTATTGGTTTTTTTCATAACTGGTTTCTATTACCTTCAATACTTTTTTTTTTTAACAGGATATAAAGATGATTTCAAAAATGAAATCAGCCTTTACGTACGATCGTGACTTTTCACTCAATGTAAGAAAAAGAATTCAGAGTTACATCCGTATTAGTGGCCAATCAGAACTTTTCAGCAATGTGAAAAGATGATTTTTAAACTTATGTCAATATTGGACGTGGCCAACTGTGACTTTTGAATCCGACGTAAAATAGGGACTTTAAAACTCACATCAGTATTACGAAGAATCGTGACTTACCAGTGACGTAAATGTATGATGGTAAAATTACGTCATTATGACGTACAATAATGACTTTAATACGACATAACATTTTTTATATCAGAATGATGTAAAAATGACATCACAGGTTGTGACATCATAATAAGATCATAGGGAAAGTCAGTTTTACGTCAAACTTATGTCAAAATCTTTGTGACATTCTTATGACCATTCGACTGACGTCAGATGAACGTCATGGTAATTCACTGGGTTCTAGCATTGAAAACCGCAGTAACTCATCGCGTGCCGGGTAACTGCAAAAGCAAGCGGTATTGCCAAGTTTCCAAATACAAGACTTCAAAGAACGGAAAGTTCTTGGTGATTTTTCATAAATAAAAAATATAAAATATCTCCGTAATACGTTCGGAAACTACTTTTTTACTATTTTAATCGAAAGATTAATATTTTTTCAATCAAATTTAATGAAAAATAAAATTTTTTTAAATCTTTAATTGCATTAAATTCTTTAACCAAATACACGGCTGGTGGAATCTCTATTACCTACATGGCTACCAAAATTACAATTTTCAAAACCGAAATATTTAATTAAATATCCCGAAAAATCTACTTTTTTATTTTTTATTAATTGTTGAGGCTACAAGTTGATTGAATCTCTACAAATTTTCAGGAAAGTTTTAAAAAATTTGACTACTTCGCATGTGGATCTCCTTAACCATACTATCAGATATATATTTTCATAGATTTTCATTTGAAGCAAAATACTTGAAAGAATTTAAATATCAATTATTTAATATGTCACATATAATATGTATTAAGGAGGTATGGGAGTTAAGTCGAAATAATGAGATCAATTCCTAAAATTTTTAGGATCGATAGAATTATATTTAATACGTGTTGTGTTAAAATTCTCAGAGACCTAGGGTTCATAGTTTAGTTATAAAACAAGATTTCTGCAAAACAGGTCATTTAACATTGTAATGACATACCAAATCTCGCCAAATCACTTTTGTTTTAACAAATTTCACGATGAAAAAATAATGAGAAAGCTTCGAAAAAGTCATTGTAAGAAAAAAAAAATTTCAAAAAATTATTGAAAAAGTAAAATTAAGTTGAGGGTACTTAGTTATAAAAAGAATTAAGTTTGAAAAATCTAAATTTTTGAAAAATCGTCAGCCATATATTGTTGGTTATGTTGACGGCAACGCCGTACATGGTGGGTCGCGCGGGAAATTGAAAGCTTCAATTTGAAATAGGTTAAAAGAAATATCAAATAAGTTAAGAAAAGTATTATAAAATTGTTGTTATTTATTATAAAACATAACATAATTAAATAATCAATATTATAATGCTTTAATATTTTAATATTTTTAATATCATTACATGTAAACATAATACACACGTACACATCACAAACAC
>NW_025403730.1:0-1149 GCF_020080835.1 Cotesia glomerata
TTTTTCGACCCGGGCAATTTTATTAATTACCTGCTGATATTTTTAAAATTATTTTTTAGATATGATTAGAAAACTCATTAATCCGAATAAATATGATCATGCCATTATTATTTATAATGTTGGAATTTCTGGTGATTTAAGTCAGTTGACCAATGAAAAGAATAATTTTCGTATTTGGGAAAAATGTATGATTTGAACGTGTTTTCACCAGCTGTTTTGAATTCAGTATTCATGAAAATATTCAATGACAATGTCAGAGCTAAGAAGTTGGTCATTAATATGAGTTCATTCTCCACTAAAACATCTTTTAAATCAAGTGGTTATTACTGTTCGGCAAAAGCTGCACGTGAAATGTACTTTAGGGTATTAAGCTAATTTTTTGAATATTTCTATGAGCTTATTCATTATTCCATAGAAATATGAGGCAATTTTACACGCAATTTGGTTTTCAGGTTTTTGCTAAAGAGTTTCCAGACGTTAACGTTTTAAATTATTCCCCTTACATGGTTGAGACTGATTTATTTAGAATATCGGAAAACATAACAAGAACAACGGAACTTCCTTGATTGCTTAAGAAAGGACGTCAAGAAGGTAAAGTATTAACGCCTCTTCAAGTAGGTCATCGTCTTACTGCTATTATATGGGGACAAAAGTATAAGTCGGGTGTGTACATAGATTACTATGATCCTATATGAATGAAAGTAGATTTGACAAGTTTTAAAATAAACTCCTAAAATAATAAAGTATTTCAATCGAAACTGTTGGAAAAATTTAAAACAGTATTACCTTGGCAGGTTTCGTGACCCCCTAACCAAGGTATACTATTTCGCGCCAGAGATGGTCTGGACGCCACCAAGAGAATTTATCGATGTTGAATTCACTCGGCCTCCTGGAACCGAGTTACTTAGGCCAGCTCACACTCAGGGAATGGGTAATCCAAAATGTATCCGGTCACAGAATACAACTGAATTAACTAATTATTACTGTGAGAGGAAAGAGGCTCGGTTGTTGAAATTATTGGCACAGATATAACAATAACAAAAAGCAAGAGAAGGATTACAAGGAATCCCTCGGATCTACTTCTCGTTTGAATCTACGCGACGGCTTTATTTTAATTAATAAAAATTAGTAAATGGTTCACCCTAAAGG
>NW_025403731.1:0-1148 GCF_020080835.1 Cotesia glomerata
CAAATTTTCAATCTGCAATAATTTTTGAATAAATGAATCGATTTTTACGCGGTTGGCCGCATTCGACGCAATTTTTTAAGTTTCATGAAGAATCTGTAAGTTTAGTTTGATTAAACCAGGGATTTCGGAGTAATTCTGAAAAAACACTTTTTTCGGTTTTCTTTCGTCAACGATAACTCACGAACGAATGAACCGATTTCGACCGGACTGGTGGCGATCGACGTGGTTTTTTTATGTTAAGAGCTGATTAGTTTTTGGAATCGATCGGTAGAGTTGTTTGAAAGTTATTACAAAAAATGTCGGAGTTATGTTGAAAAAATCCTTGTTTCCAAATATTTCGTCGAGGATATCTCTCGAACCAATCAACCGTTTTTTGGGTTTTTGGCAGTGATCGACGCGGTTTTTTGAGCTCTAAAAATTATTCTATTTCATCAAAAACGATCCGAAAAGAAATATCGAAGTTATGTGAAAAAAACTCTTTTTTCGGTTTTCTTTCGTTCACGCTATCTCTCGAATGAAGAATATATGGCGAGACTTTCGCCTACCTCCGAAGAGGCCGTTTCCTGGGCTCAAAAGAGCTATACACGCACGTATATCTATCCTACCCTCACATAGGAAATACACAGCCAAGTTTGCCGGCAAGGAAAAACCCTGTCCTCAAGCATTTACGCTATCATAGGACAGATGTGAATTGAGTTGATTTTAATGTCAATCTGTCCTCGTACTTAGTTAACTGTATCAACCCATTCAACGACTGCGTTAGCCTGATCGGTAATATAATGACAACCCGACCAGTTACCAGCGGGGCCCATGCGGGGAGGTGCAGCCATAAGACCTGTTTGAGCCATAACACTTATCCCCCCTTACAAGAGTCTCGTTCGTTCGTTCTTCTGTCTAGTCTAGTCCCCGAATCTTTGAGCTTACCTGCGTTGCCAAATTATTTTGACAACGTCACGAGGCCTTGCTCAGAGCTATCTCTCGAATGAATCAACCGATTTTGATCGGATTAGCGGTGATCGACGTGGTTTTTCAAGCTCAAGAGCGGATTAGTTTTTGGAGTTGATCGATGAAGCCGTTTAAAAGTTATTTCAAAAAAAGCACGTCCAAGAAAAAATTGTTTCCCATTTTTTTAGATTTCTCAAAATTTC
>NW_025403732.1:0-1147 GCF_020080835.1 Cotesia glomerata
GTTTTGTCTCAAACTCTCTCCAGAAGGAGAGTTTCCGTAATTATTTTGTTCTTCTTGATTATTTAGGATCAGGATCAGGAATTCTAATTTTTAAAATAAAGAAACACTCGATGTTGGGGTGAATAATTATAACTAATTTATTCCCCAATGGGAGAAAACTCACAGCAATGACTAGAGAAAAACTCCTCGAAGATAGATACAGATGCATTATGATGTGTGAAACTGTGTGTGTGTGTGTAAGTATAAATAATTGTACTAGGCGCACAATAGGGGTGAGAGATGATCTCAGCCGCCGTTGGGTTGTTGAGGTCAGCCATCAACCTGCTGATAAAGATCCGAGAGGATCAAATGTTTTTATGAATTGAGAATATGAAATGGTTAGTTAGTTAGAATTGAGATCAGTTGAAAGTTAATTTATTTAGATTAAATATGTTTCGTGATAATAAGTGGAGACTTAAGTTGGTTGAATTGTGCAAATATTCACGCGAGTCTAGATCAATTATAATGTCAATAATAGTAACACGTGGGAAGCACTACGTTTTGATAATTTGTTCTACAAGATAATTTTTATTATGAAGTTAAATTTATTAGAAATTTATTTTATTTTTAATTATGTCCAAAAGAGACTTGAAATTAAAACAATTAAGTAAAGATGATGAAATCACGCTTCTTTATTGCACGGCGTGCAAGTTAAACAATGGCTGCGACAGCAACAAACTACTGCGTCACAAGTATCAAATTTAAATTTAATTATTCTGAAATTATATTATTTTTTACGGCGATAAAGAACACAAATTAATAATTTAATGAATTGAATTGAAATCAAATAGCAGATAATACTGTTATATAAATTATTGAACAAGAAAAAAGGCACAAAGTAGGATCAGTGTTGGTAAGGCTAGCGGGTATATTGTGTCGGTTACAAGTCCCCAACACAACTGAACTGTGCACATGGTCCTGGCGCCTCGTGCTTCGTGCTAGCCGGGCTTCTTCCCGCTAGCTCATGGTGCGCAGGCGCGTCAGCCATTACAAGCATGTTGCTTGGACGTGTTCGTGGTAAACAGTCATAGAAATGACTCTTGTCAAGTCTTGAGTATAGTTAGGGTTTAGTATAGTCATGAGAGTCAGGGTGACCAACTCTCCTTTG
>NW_025403733.1:0-1146 GCF_020080835.1 Cotesia glomerata
TGATAAGTCAACAAATACTATCGTTATTTATTTCGTTTTTGGTCTATTGAGGTTATTTAACCAATCCTCAAGACAACCCTGATTAAGTAAACATATTGAAAATGATTTGACACATTCCATTCCCACAAGATATATTATTAAAAATAAAAAAATTGAATGATTTACAAGTATATGATATAATCAAACATCAAATTCTTTCTAGTACTTTGTAATCCTTTTCTGTTTCAAACGATCTTCTATTTTTCGAACTGAAAAACATGCTATATTCTATATTGAGTTAGAAAAGCGTTATAATGTTCCAATAAGTACGAAGGCTTTTAATCCTGTCTACAGCAGAAAGTTCTAGGGATAAGATCTTTGGATCAACTGAATTTTCGGATAAATGGATTAAGGATTAAATACACATTATGAAAAACAAATTCGAGGAGCAACGGTTTCAACAGAATGCTTAAGAATAAGAAAAGGCATTTTTAGAAAAATTGGGCCCTGTTAGGAAGGTAATTTACTACAAGTAAATAATTTTCGAAGCCCTAAAACCTGCATTTAGATTCACACTGTAAATCGGATAATGGCGGCATAAATTACAAGATTTCTGTATATAAAAAAGATCGATTATGTTTCCAAACATTTACGCGTATTGTTGATTCAGTAAGCAAATTGTAGCAGTAATTCTTAGTAACGGTCAGGAGGTACACCCTTCAACAACACAATAAATATTGCCTTTGTTCTTCACTCCTGGTCAAACAGTTGTTGTGCTTTCTGAATCAATGCTACGCCTCGTTCATTTGAGATCATTAAATCGCCGCCAGTCAGATAACACTGATTCTGGTGCCAAATTATTTTGATTAGATGCCCAGAGATCCGCGGATCGCCGTCCATGGATTGATGCGGTAATTCAAACTGTTGAAATAAAAGCAATGATTGCTTACCAGCAAAATGCAGAGAGATTTTTCGATAATAACAAAACTTATATCTTTGGCAATAAACTTTATCGAGTTTGCAACATTACTGTTTCGCACTTTCATTGCAGCTACGGTTTGCCTTTTAATTTGTTAGGGTACACTGTCATCAAATAACGCTAAACGGACTAACTCTTCGGATAAGTACCATAAATGTCTCAATAATGTCGAGCTTGCTGCGTCAGCA
>NW_025403734.1:0-1146 GCF_020080835.1 Cotesia glomerata
CATAACACCTATCTTTCTGTCTCTCTCTTTTAAAAACTAAATTCTCGGCCCCAACACTACTATTATTGTTGTTGTTATTATGATTACCAATATTATTTATTGTTATTATGATATTGTTGTTAGTAAATGACACAATGTATCAAACGCATAGTTATGTTACGTATTATCAAGAGATTAAGATTATTTAAAACCCGCCGAATTGAATGACAGTGCCATCTACAGGCAACAACCATGAGATTATAGAATGTACACTATCTTCAATGAAAATTCCCCAGACACTGAACAGCTGGTTTATCCCAAGAAAGTAGAACTCGAACAACGTTTAGTCTGTTGTGTATTTAGACTGGTTAATAAATATTATGTAAGAAATATCATCGTTTCAAACTTCGCTCAATTAACAAGTAGTGCCACCTACAGGCAACAATCATCAAGACGTTTGTAGTATCTGTACATTGCTCGAACAGAATTACTCAGATCTTGATAAGCTGACTTTTCCGAAGAAAGCAAAATCAAACAATTCTAGCTCTTTTAGGGCCAGTTTTTCAAATCAAGATAAAATTTTATCCAGGATAAAATTATGATGCCAGTATATTTATATATATGAAATATATAGATATATTTTATCATTAGATAAAATTTTATCCTAGATTGAAAAACTGGCCCTTAAATATTGACTCTAGTTAATAAATACAACTAAATGAAAAGAAAGTATATTTAGAAAAATACGAATGGAAAGTTATTTAATAATTAATTCTAGGGATTTTATATTAAAAAAAATATTTTAACATTTTTTGTTTTTAAAAAAATTTTTAATTCAAAGTTTGTATTTTTCCCGCGGAAATTGAATGTTTATAAAGTTTCAATATAAATCATTTAAAGTATCACTTTTCGTACAATATCTAGCAGCATTGATAAAATTTTATATCAATAAGACGCGAACATTCTTTAGCTTAGATTGATAAACTAAATGATTAATTGTAAGCTTTTAATTTTACATATATTTTGAAAAAATTTTTACATTTTTGTAGTTGTGATAATTGTAAATTTAAATTTAATACCTTCATACTTAATAATTTAAAACAATATCAATAATAATAATAATAATAACTCGTATTATCAATTTCTTTTTACCATTATATAGTATAT
>NW_025403735.1:0-1146 GCF_020080835.1 Cotesia glomerata
AGATATAAATCAGTAAAATAATTAATTAAGTAATTCGATTTATAAAAATTATAAAAAAATCTAGGTATTTATTTTATAAATTTAGTGCTAGGCCCCTTAAGGAATTTTTGCGCGCTCTCAAATGGACGCCGTTACTGCGTAGTTAGCTTGGACCTCGAGTACTGATGCTTTGACCAAATCGTGAGTTGCTGACTGAATATTTCTCGATGTTCAGAAATTATATTAATAATTTATTAATAAAAAATGAATTTATTAAAGCCAATCAAGGTGTTAATTATTATTAACCAGCTGAATTAATATTTCTAGATACTCACGACCTAAACCCTGGAGGTCTGGAACGTTCTCGGTGTAACAATCCCCTGGAGGAATTGTTCTCAAAGCTAGCAGATTAAACAATTAATTATTATTAACGAAATATAAAACGAATTGAATTACTATTAATTAACAATTAATGAGAAGTAGTTTGGAAATTGAGCCGGGTGTAAACCCCCCCTTGGCTCAGTCAAGGAAATAAAAGTTAGAATTTTTAGCAAAATTTTATTTCTCGCCGAAGAAAACTTCTGGATTGTGCGTGACATCTCTCCTCTGGTTGCTTCCTGCTCCTTGGCGAGGCCACTTAGTTGAACACCTAACTACTTCTGTTTTTCCGCTAGTACTTTACTAGCGAAGAAACCCCAAAATTCCCCCTCTCTCTTAACTCTAGTCGGGTCTAGTCGGGTCCCGAAGACCGAGACACCAGTGCTGTGTCGAATTATTACCGCGTGTGATCGATTTTATCGATCAAGGGCAAATCGCCCTGTTACACCATTCTTTTATAATGATAGTGACCCATTGGAACCGAGAATGCTGTTTTATGTTTATCTTCTTCTGCCAATGGAATCTGATGAAATCCTGAGTCGAGATCGAAGACCGAAAAATACGTAGCGCCACCAAGTTTTTCAAGTATGTCTCGAATATCAGGTAGCGGGTATGAGTTCGAAATTGTTTTGTCATTTAATTTGCGAAAATCTATCACCAGCCTCCAATTTTTTGATCCGTCGGGTTTTGGTTTCTTGGGCACAATCCATACAGGCGAACTATATGGTGAATCGGAAGGTTCGATTATATCGGCGTCCAGCATGCCTTGTATTTGTGATTTTAGTTCGT
>NW_025403736.1:0-1145 GCF_020080835.1 Cotesia glomerata
CTGAGCCTTTCTGAAGTACGAAAAATTACTCACTAGCGGCGCTAGTGGTTCGGTAGGGACAAACATTGTCAGAGCTCCATTTAATCACATAGTAAAGTGGACATAAAAAACATGTTTTTGACCGAAGACGACGTTCCTGGAGCAAAATTAAAATTTGCAACTGTAAAAGACAATAATGTTGTCACATTAAAACGTTGGTTTGCGTGCCGTAACTTGAAAGTTACCGGAAAAAAAATGAATTAATTGACAGGTTAGTATACAAACTCTAGTAAAAAACTAGCGGTAAATTCAAACTGTAACAAGAGAAATTGAAAATAATTATAAATTTAAGATTTATTTCAGAGTGAAATATGAATGAAATATAAATGGTAATAAATAAACGTTATTATATGTAATAAATGAATACGATTAAGTAACAGACAGAGGTTATATGTCATTTTAATTTATATCCAATAACTGCACTAATAGAAGGATTTGTTTCTAGTTAAAAATATTTTTTAATATTTAACGAATCATTTATTAGAGACCACTTTTTAATCCTTAATGAATATTTCTTAGTATTTAAAAAGATTTATTAATATTCAATAAATGAACATCAGATTTATTAAATACAAACAAATCATTTTAAATACTAAGAAATATTTATTTAATACTAAAAAGTGGTCTCTAATAAATGATTTGTTAACTATTAACAAATATTTTTGAGTCTAAATAAATCCTTCTATCAGTATAGTGAAAAAAATTTGCTATTCATTTTTTATTCATTTAATTAATTTCAAAAATAATTTTGAAAACATGTAATTGATGATTCTAAGTAATTAGTTTATCAGTTATTTAGAACTTTATAATTTCGTAATCTTTTATTGGAATCTAACCTCGTCGATATGAGGGTTTTACAAATGGTATAAAAAACAGATTTTCCTCTGGATAGCGATTATCCGACGTACACTTTGCAAAACTACAATGTTTTGTTGGCATAGTGGTTATTAAAAAAATGTTTTTGTGTTTAAATATTATTTTTAAATAATAAAATAATATAGCGTAAATAACACTGTCTTAAATGAAAATATTTTATGTCTGTCCCTACTACGAGTGCTGCCTCTCGTGGCACGTTCGCTGTACTACTCTCAGGAAAAAGGCTCATT
>NW_025403737.1:0-1144 GCF_020080835.1 Cotesia glomerata
GTGCCTCCTGTGAGGTTTGAACTCACGACCCCTGGTTTACGAAGACGAGCAAGACATGCCGAGGATCCAGTCACTATACTACCCAGCTGCTGCCAGCATCGTTGGACTTCAATACAAATAAGATAAGTTTTTAACATTAAATCATTTATAATTCAATTATTGATAATATATTCAACTTATTTATTTGTAATTTTAGTTAATTGTTTAACTTTGACTGACTGATCGATTGTCACCTGCCAATTAGTTCATCGGTCGAATAGTGCAATTGATTATCATTCAGATATTTATTTACGTTATTATTCTAATTATTTACGTATAATTTAATTTAATTAATTAATCGACAGTTCACAATTAATTGATCATTATCCGGTGATTAATTATTGTTCAACAGAATAATTAATTATCAATTAACTCTCTATCTTCATTATCAACTCTCAAGTTATTTATTCTTTGGTTATAATTGATTATTTGAATTATTTCTTAAATCAATTGATTACCATAAGTGATCTATTTATTGTAGAAATAGGATAATTAATAATCAACTGATATTTATCATTATTATTATTGCTATTATTATCATATAAATCTATCGCAAAATGACTAGAACAAAAATTACTTTAGAACAATTGCGTAGTCTATTAACTACTAAAATTAACGCATTAGCCAATGAACTAAAGGCACAGACCACAGACGTTCAGACTGCTTCTGTACGTTTTCCTAAAATCGAACGATTATTCGAACAGTACGATACTGCTGTCGACGAATTAGAAGTTAACAAACCTGAGGACATAGAAGTAGGACTCGCGGACGGAATTCGTAAAATTTATTACGAGCTTGCAACTAAAATAAAGACTCCTAATCAAGATATTCTTAACACTACTATTCAATCTGCAATTAACGCTTCAACTCTCAATCGGACACTCGAAACTCAACGATTGGCGAAGCTCCCTACCACGGATTTACCAAAATTCGATGGTAACTTTGAAAATTGGCTTTCTTTTAAAAATACATTTAAGACACTTATCGACGGACGTAACGATTTTAATGATCTTAATAAGTTTTTATACCTTCGCAGATGTTTAACTGGTTCTGCTGCAAACAAGCTCGCGCTTTTTGATGCAAGTGCAGAAAACTATACAAAGGC
>NW_025403738.1:0-1143 GCF_020080835.1 Cotesia glomerata
TATATATATATATATATATATATATATGCATATATATATATATATATATATTTATATATATATACGATATAACGCGGCTTGTCACCACGATAGCGTCGTCAATTTATAATGGATCTTTACCAAACTCAACATACTCATTCTACAGACAGATACTGAAGTCAAGTTCGAAGATGAGCTTAATCGGTCAAGTAATTTAGAAATGCCATGATTTCAAAATTTTCAAAATCATAAAAATTCATATTCCTTCACTTTCTTACTCGAATAACTTTTGAATGGGATAACTTATTGAAATTCTGTAAAATACATCTGAAAGCTCTTTAAATAAGCTTCAATTTGAGTATTATATCTTATGTGTAGTCTCAAAATTATGTCCTATTCCGCTATGCCAATTATGAAATTTTTAGTAGATTTCATAGAAATCTAACTATTGCAATGGTCCTTATGACAAAACTTTTGAAAAATTTTGCTATATTCCGACTTAACTCGACGAGCTGAGTCAGAAAATACATATGGTTCAAAAGTTTATATATGTATGTATATATATATATACATATATACATATATATACATATACATACATATATATACATATATACATATATATACATATACATACATATATATACATATATACATATATATATATACCCGTGAAAAAATATACTGATCAGGCTTGATATGAGCTGATAAGGCCATATAAAATTTTTTGATATGTTCATATCTGGCCTGATATGATCTGATATGTCCATATTTAATTTTTGATAAGTCCTGATATGGCCTGATATGAAAATTGGCCATATCAGGCCTGATCAAGCCTTATCAATTTGATATGTCTATATCAGACTTGATATAGCTTGATATGCTCATATCTAATTTTACATTATTATTTAATAGGTCCTGATATGTCCTGATATAACCTTATAAAGTTATATATACTTTGCTAAACTTGAAAAAAAAATCCCTGATCAGGGTTGATATAACTTGATATGGATTCATATGGTCTGATATACTCATACCCTTACCAGCACATAAGCAGTCTTATGTACTCATTTAAAGGCATACCCGAATAAAAAAAACTATTTATCATTATATATGATTCATATCTAATTATATAGAAGCATATGTAATTCATTTATAATTATA
>NW_025403739.1:0-1143 GCF_020080835.1 Cotesia glomerata
TGCGTCGAATGCTACCAACTGCGTAAAAATCGGTTCATTTATTCAAAAGTCATTGCGATTTGAAAATTCGAAAAATAGTGATTTATCAAACGTTTTCCTAATTTTTTTTTCGACAACGATAACTCACGAACGAATAAACCGATTCCGACCGGGCTAGCAGGGATCGGCGTAGTTTTTTGATGTGAAGAGCTGATTAGTTTTTGAAATTTATCAGTAAAGCCGTTTAAAAGTTATTTCAAAAAAACCACATTTAAAAAATTTTTTTTTTTGTAGTTTTTTTGAGATTTCTCAAAATCCACCGCTTTAAATCGGTCCAATTCGTATTCAAAAGATTGGTCAAGCCCTTCCGGATAGCACTAACCGCGATGAAATCGGCTGAGCCGTTCAAAAGTTATGAGAGGTTTACACACGACCACACACACACATACACACACACAAACTCACACACATACATACATACATACATACATACACACACATACACATATACATACAGACATACGGACATCATCGCGGAAACATTTGGGGAAGCTTCCTAGGACCCCAAAACGTCAACATCCGTGGAAAACTCGATTTTCGAACAACGGGGTGAAACCAATAGCTTCTCAACTTTTGAAAATTTTCAATTTTCTTAGCGGGAAGTTAAAAATTAGGACGACAGTTGACCCTAAAGGCCATCCCTGTAACTTCGCGCTTATTCTGTACTTAAGCGCTCAAAATTACACATTACGTTTTTGAGTTCTTCGAGCTCAAAAATATGATTTTTGTGTCATTTTGCGCTCTCTGAGCTCAAAACTTTAATAGCAGTTTAATAAAACACAATTTTTCGAATTTTCAAACCGCAATAACTTTTGAATGAATGAACCGATTTTCACGCGGTTGGCAGCATTCGACGCAGTTTTTAAAGCCTCATAAAGAATCTTTGAGTATGAATAGAACGAACTAGGAATTTCAGAGTGATTCCGAAAAAACACTTTTTCGGTTTTCTTTTGACAACGATAACTCACGAATGAATCAACCGATTTGGTCGACTGACAATTGATCCCAGGACAACACTTCCCGCGATGTTGTGTCAGCGTCATAATGTCCGCGACAAATTTAGGAATTAGGTGAATAAAGGATAAAGGGGGGAAGATGGGACCT
>NW_025403740.1:0-6991 GCF_020080835.1 Cotesia glomerata
TACTCAATTACATATAATTTTATATATCTATATATCGCGTGCCTAATCGTGCTAGTTGGCATACGCCCTTTTGGCTTTTGCAAAGCCAAAAGGGCGTATAATTTTTATTTTGGTGCCAATCGTTTGTAAACATGTTCTAAGCCTAAAAATGAAAAATAAATTTTCCAAAAGCCAAAAGGGCGTATGTATAAACGTTATAGCGGCCCTTTGGCTTTAGAACACTCTCGAAAAATTTAGTGATCTAAAAGTCCAAAAAGGGCGTATAATTTTTTTTTAACTTCCCCAGTTAAGGTGTTTTTCATTCTATGCATACATAAGTTATGGATTTTAACTCCAATTTTACGCAACGGATTCGGTGGTTTGAATTTTTAGGCGAGTAGAGCATACCTACGCTCGCGCTAAAAGTATACAATTAAACAAAAATATATCTTTTATTACAGTTATAGCGGGCAAGAAATTATTATAATAATCCGAAGTTAAAATTAGGGAAAACGGTTGACCCTGAAGGCCATCCCTGCAACTTCCCGCTAATTCCATACTTAGGCACTTAAAGATGCACCAATAACGTTTTTGAGCTCTTCGAGCTCAAAAATACAATTTATGGGTTATTTTGAGCTCTCCGAGCTCAAAGAGATTGCTTTCCTATGCTTTAAAGCTCTTCGAGCTCAAAAGTCTGATAGAGATTTGATGACACTATTTTTTGAATTTTTAAACCGCAATAACTTTTGAATAAACCGATTTTTACGCGGTTGGAAGCATTCGACGCAGTTTTTCAAGCCTCACAAAGAATCTCAAATTTTGAATTAATCGCGCTAAGAATTTTGGAGTTATTCCGAAAACACTTTTTTCGGTTGTCTTTCGTTCACGATATCTCTCGAACGAATCAACCGATTTTGACCGGACTGGTGGCTATCAACGTGGTTTTTGAGGTTAAGAGCTGATTAGTTTTGGAATTGAGCCATCGAGCCGTTTAAAAGTTATTCAAACCACATTTGAAAAAATTTTTTTTCAGTTTTTTGAAGATTTCTCAAAATCTATTGATCTGAATCGGTCCAAATAGTTTTCAAAATCTAAGTTTGGTCAAGCCCTTTCGAATGGCACCAACCGCGATGAAATCGGTGAAGCCGTTCAAAAGTTATAAGCGGTTCACATACTTTCACACATACACAC
Organism: Cotesia glomerata; assembly: GCF_020080835.1. NCBI lineage: Eukaryota > Metazoa > Arthropoda > Insecta > Hymenoptera > Braconidae > Cotesia > Cotesia glomerata. The sequence goes on from NW_025403740.1 coordinate 1,171, forward strand.
ACACCGTGACAACCTCGCGGGGATAGTCAGGGACGCTTCCTGTGACCTTCAAACGTCGAGATCTGATGAAAACTCGTTTTTTGCAAAACGGGGTGAAAACAATAACTTCCCGATTTTTTAAAATCTTCGATTTTCTTAGCGGGAAGTTAAAAATACTAGAAAAAACTAATATCAAAATACGGAAAGTTTATTGGGGTACAATTCCTGCACCTTCTCTACGTACATCTCTTACATTTTCGTCTGAAAAAAAAAGAAATTTATAAAAAATATGAACAATCTAGTACGCGAAAAAATTTTTAATTCATATGCTTTTTTAATCATTGGTCTGTCCAAGATGATGAAAATTTAAAGTTACTACCATCGAAAATGTTGACTTTTTAAAAATTTTTTTTATACAAACCTCCGGACAATTTTGAAGACCATTTTTCGAAATTTTGAAAAAATCCTGATTTTTTTTATACACCCTTTTGGCTTTAGACCGATAATTTCCTAAAGTCAAAAGGGCGTATATCTTAAGATACGCCCTTTTGGCGTTAGTACGTCAAAAATTTTTTTTCTGTAGATCTTTACGTTTTGAGCGATTCTAGAAAAAATGGCAAAAAATTTTTATACGCCCTTGGCATAAAACCCTATCTAACTGCTGTAATACGCCCTTTGGCATTAGGCGCGCGATATAGTAAAAATTTTTTTTAATTTATTAAATTATTTTATTGGAGTACAGATTGCACAGAGCTGAGAAATTTTGAGTACAGTTTTGTTTTTGCCGAATAAAATATTATTAAATAAAAAAATATTGAATGGAGATTTTTAAAAGCGCGCCGTCACTTATAAAATACTATTGAGTAAAAATTGCATTGAATACAGTTGGAACGGAGTAAACTTAGCGTTGAATAAAAGTTAGTATTGAGTAGTGACTGAATTGAGTGAAATTTTTTTTTTTTAAGTTATTCAATTTTTTATGTTGAGTACAGTATGTCGCAAAGTTGAGTAATTTGAAGTAAAGATGAGTAACTGCCATAAATTACGGAGGACTTTATATACCGACTGGCGGCGGTGACATGGGTTGATAATGAATTATCACAGCCCGACGACCACCTTGAGTGAAAAACTCCTGAAAAACATCTAAGTATTCTTCTTTATCAAGCAAACCTTCTTCTAGAGAAGCGACGTCGGTGTCCAAAATAAAGGCTACAACTTCTAATACGTGACGGTGGACGGTCCCGAGGGAATCTTGTCTTTCTTTTCTATACTCCTTGTATTTGGCCTGATAAAGGGTAAAATGTAACGATAATAATAATAATAATAATAATAATAATAATAATAATAATAATAATAATAATTTTAATCAAACTGAATTTAGAGGACATCTAAAATTTTTTTCTTAATTTTTTTAAACAAATAATTAGTCATAAAATAATTTTGGAAAATATTTTTTTTTGTATTGATTTCTTCTTTAGAAAAGTTTAAAAATAATTTTAAGAAGTCAAATGATTTTAGTATCATAAATTAAAAAATAAAAATAATAAAGAAAATGAAGCTAGTAAGTACTTAATCAAGTAAAACTTTAATTACAAACCAGTTTTTCTTTAGCACGTTCCACCGGGATACCATCTGTACGATTAACTCTTCTTTTTAACAATTCTTTAATCCTTTCTTCGATAGCTGGAATCGTGTAATCTCTTAAATTTATTTTACTCTCCATTTACTTATTCTTCTCTTTATTTCACAAACTTTTTCTTAATCAATTTTTATCATTAATTAACCTATCAGTTTGTTATAATTATAACGTAGAGGTTTATTAATATCCATGAAGTTTACTACAGAAGAAAGAAAAACAAGTGCAGATTAAAAATTTATTAAAATTTCTTCTTCTTTAAGGATTATTAATTTATTTTCAAACTAATCTATATTATTAAGATAATAAGAGAAATTTTATCGTTAACTGTTGACATTTTTTAAAATATAAGCTCATCCTGATGGTACACTCATCAAGACCTTTCATTTGAGTACACACATCAACTTTTCATATATTTATATATATTATATATATGTATACATGAAAAATATATGAAAATGCATGTGGGTACTCAAATGAAAGCTCTTGATGAGTGTAACATCGGGATGAGCTTATATCTGTAAAAAGGTCAATAGTTAAGAAAGTACAGTGCAATTTAACAAATATCTAGTGAAATATCGATATATTTAAAGATATAGTAAAGATATAGACTCAATCGGACATCACACTCATCGAGACCTTTCATTTGAGTATCCACATCAATTTTTCATATATTCATATAAATCACATATATGTATATATGAAAAATAAATGAAAAATTGATGTGGGTACTCAAATGAAAGCTCTTGATGAGTGTAACATCAGGATGAGCTTATATCTGTAAAAAGGTCAATAGTTAAGAAAGTACAGTGCAATTTAACAAATATCTAGTGAAATATTGATATACTTAAAGATATAAGCTCACTCGGACATCACACTCATCGAGACCTTTCATTTGAGTACCCACATCAATTTTTCATATATTCATATAAATCACATATATGTATATATGAAAAATATATAAAAAATTGATGTGGGTACTCAAATGAAACCTCTTGATGAGTGTAACATCGGGATGAGCCTATATTTTTAAAAATGTCAATAATTAAGTACTGAAATTGCTATCTTGTCCACTGATGATATTTTTAACGATATAAGCTTATCCTGAAGTTACTCTCATCAAGACTTTTAATTTGAGTACCTACATCAATTTTTCATATATTTATATATATTACATATATGAATGTATGAAAAATATATGAAAAATTGATGTGGGTACTCAAATGAAAGCTCTTGATGATTGTAACATCGGAATGAGCTTATATCTTAAATAATGTCAATAATTAAGAACTGACATTGCTATTTGTCCACTGATGATATTTTTAACGAGACAAGCTCAATCTGGAGGTATACTCGCCAAGACCTTTCATTTGAGTACCCACAGTAATTTTATCATATATTTATATATATTATATATATGTATGTATGAAAATATATGAAAATTGATGTGGGTACTCAAATGAAAGCTCTTGATAAGTGTAACATCGGGATGAGCTTATTTCTTTAAAATGTCAATAATTAAGAACTGACATTGTTATCTTGTTAACTAATGATATTTTTAAAGAGATAAGCTCGCCCCGATATTACACACATCGAGTATCTTTCATTTGAGTATCCACATCAATTTTTATATATATATATATATATATATATATTACATATATGTATATATGAAAAATATATCAAAAATTGATGTCGGTACTCAAATGAAAGTTTTGATGAAAGTATAACATCGGGATGAGCTTATATCTTTAAAAACATCATTATTTAATAAAGCACAATTTTATTTATTTTTGGTTCACAAGACACCGCAGTCACATAGTGACTGCAAGGTTGCTTGTTAATAGTAATTGTAATGTTATGAATATAAATATTATCACAATAAAACAAAGCAAAATAAACGATTGTTTTTATTTTTTATTTACAATACTGCGTATCTCATTACACGATGTAGCTAATTACCTCGTTATAATTTATTATCCTTTAAAATTGATACATTCGCATGACATTAACTATTTAATAATTAATAATAAATATAATATATTTAATTTAATAATAATATAATATATATATATATATACTTCAATATATAATTGTACCTCTTTATTTTATTTTTTAGGTAAAGAAATAATATCATTATTTAAACTTACAAACATTACAATGATTACAATACTGTAACGCCTAAATAATTAATTATAATTTGTCTTTTAATGATTGTTGGAAAGAATTTATAAGCAACATTATTGTTTGTCTCATGAAAAATTTAATTTTTTTAAATAATAAGTTCATTTTTTTTTTGTTCAGGAACATTTTATTTGTTAGGCCAATAGGCTTTAACAAATCAAAAACGAGACAAACTTTTACAGCAATAAATTTTAAAAAACTACATAACTTCATTTGGGAACAATTTAAACCTCAAACTTATATTACGGATTTCTTAGATTATTATTAATTAATCATCATCTTCTTTGTTTGGAATTTTGTGAAAGCGGAAGAATTATAAAGATTGTGATTTTTTAAATAAATTTAAACAATATTATTAGTCATTTATAGAAACAAAATTTTTGCTTTATTTTTAAAATTAATTTTAAAATTTTTAATACTACGGCGAAAATATTTGGTCTTAAAAAAAAAAAAAATGTGATTTAAAAGTTATAGAAAATTCAACTTAATAAAAAAGAAAATGTCTCCATAATTATTTATACGATCAAGTATTTTCACCTCGTAAATTCAAAATTAAGATTCATCTTAAGTATTATTAAGAGACCAAGAAAAATTTTGAAAGTCCGAAGTGTATTTTATAAAAATAAAATAGGTTTTTTATGGTTAAATTTGGTATTATCAGAAAGAGTTTTGACCTAGAGTTGTGCCTTTTCAATTGTTTCATGCCATCATTTATTTTCAAAATCAATAGTCAATTTATGATGATATGAATTTAGGCTGCATTAAAAAATGATCCATCCCTAGATTCACTAATTAACCCTTCAGCACTCTCGCAAAACGATTTACTATCATTACTGCGCGGATGAGAAAAACTTTCAATGCTCTAATAATAAAAATAAAAAGCTTGAAATAAATTTCTTAAAACAAAAAAAAAATTTTGACTTATTTAAAAAATAATATTTAATAACAATACATCCAAACACAAATGCACTTCTTACGGGAACCTCCGAACTGTACCTCCCGAATCAGACCATCGATCTGATTTTAAATTCTGGACTCCCCTACTTTACTATTGCGATGAGAAAATATCTCACAGAGTTAATCAAATTTATTTTATTTTTTATAGTATAGAACAATTAAAATAATAATATTGCAATCTGAAATAATGGATTAATTTTTTGGGAGATAGAAAAAAAATCACATAGTCATTCCATTTGAAATTTAAAAGAAAATTTGGAGATATTGATGAGCGTGAGAGAAAATCTCATAGCGAGAGTGCTGGAAGGGGTTAAGAAATGACCTTGTATCTTGTCAACTATTGACGTTTATGAAGATATGTTGAGCCTATCTTGATGTTACACCCATCGAGAACCTTTATTTGAGTACCCACATCAATTTTTTCATATATTTATATATATTACATAAATGTATATATGAAAAATATATTAAAAATGCATGTGGGTACCTCAAATGAAAGCTTTTGACGAATGCAACATCGGGATGAGCTTATATTTTTTAAAAATGTCAATAATTAAGAAACTAACATTGTGCTATCTTGTCAACTATTGACATTTTTAAAAATATAAACTCATCCCGATGTTACACTTTATCAAGCCCTTCTCTTACGAGTACTCCACTTCAATTTTTCTTCATATATTTATATATATTATATATATGTATATGTTATATGAAAAATACATGAAAATTGATGTGGGTACTCAAATGAAAAGCTCTTAAGAGGTGTAACATCAGAATGAGCTTATTCTTAAAAATATCAATAATTAAAAATGACCTTGTATCTTGGAGAACTATTGGCATTTTCTTTTAAAGTAATAAGCTCATCCCGATGTTACACTTATCAAGACCTTTTATTTGAGTACTCCACATCAATTTTTTTCATATATATATATATATATATATATATATATCAAAATGGCGTAGCGAGATAATCAAATGAAAGCCCTGATGAGCGTAACATCGGGATGAGCTTATATCTTAAAATGTCAATAATTAAGAACTTGACATTGCTATCTTGTGAACTAT
>NW_025403741.1:0-1143 GCF_020080835.1 Cotesia glomerata
ATGTCCTAGGTAAACTATTTGTTTTTGTAAGAAATGACATTTTTTCAGGGAGATAGCGTAAGACCGGCATTTTGCAAACGGGCAAGTAACTTTCTTAATTTATTTGAATGTTCTTCTCTAAAGAATTTGCATAAACTACGATATCGTCCATGTAAAACAAATAATCCTCGACTCCTGAAGTCCTGAGAGAATGCGATCCATAAGACGCTGGAAATGCGGCCCTGTTGAAAGTTTCACATCTCTGATGCGATAAAGCCACTTTGTGAAACCAATAAAATTTATGGGTTTCTAAGTGGCTTTTGTCGCTTTTGATGGGATCCTATTGGAAATTTTAAACAGGGGGGAGCATTTTTTAAGCCAAAGGGCATACGGTTGAATTCATAATGACCATAAGGGGTCGAAAAAGCAGTTTTATGTTTAGAGGTTGGATCCATCATTATCTGATGAAACCCAGAAGCAATAAGGTCGAACCCTAATTGGTCAAGAATATCTATTATATTTGGGAGTGGATAGGCGTCACTAACTGTTTTTTCATTTAGACCACGATAATCAATAACCATTCTCCAACGAGGCTCGTTTGAAGGGCCTGGTTTTTTCGAAACGATCCACACAGGCGAATTGTATGAAGAGTCAGAGCTTTGAATGATGTTGGCTTTAAGGAGCTCATCTACTTGTTTCTGGACTTCCTGTTTTAATGATTGAGGATTCCGATACTGTTTCGTATTAATTGGTACCTCATCAGTGGTAACTATTTTATGTTTTAATATATCGGTAGCTTGTAATTTATCACCCGGGAGATGAAATTGAAATGGAAATTTTTTTATTATGGCTAAAACGCTGGTTTTTTCTAATTCATTTAAATGATCTAAATTAAGATTTTCTGTCAATAATACAAATCTATTGGCGACGGCTTGCTCAGTTATTTCCTCGGAAGATCTCGTTTTTTTATTCCGCGTCATCGAGGGTAGAATCTCAAAATCTTCGATCTCTACAGGCGGGATCGTTAAATTTACTGGATTGGTTAGGGTATTAATAGCAAAAATTTTAACATGATTATTTATAGGTGTCGTCAATACTTCACCGAGATAAACTCCAGGTCCCGTATTAATCCTTTTTATGTAACCAGGTTCTTTTCAGTCGCCC
>NW_025403742.1:0-1142 GCF_020080835.1 Cotesia glomerata
GATTTTCGTAGCGGTAAGTTAGAAATTTATTCGCACAGTTATTTTAAAAATAAAAAAAAAAAAGACATTTTACAATGTTATTTGAATGGGAAGACCATGTTTATCGAGTTTTAATAACATTTACTAAAAATTTCCTTACAACAAACATCTCTTTAGCTGCGGAAAAAAGTGATTGTAAAGTTTCCAAAACTTAACATTACATGTAGTCATTCAGTCAACGGACTAAGAATTTTACATACATGTTATTTTTTGGTGATTACATAATTTCTTAATTATTCTTATTGTGGGATCACGGGAATATAACAGATCAAAATGAATGCATTTTCCAAACACTAAATATGTAAAAAAATGAATTTGGCTACTTATTTAAATAGAATTCGTAAAAAACATGTTAAATTTGATTTCTATAAAAATTTGATGTTACTGAGAATATTTTTAATAACAGAAAAATTCTTTGCACTTGAAGCTAGACAGATGTCAACTTCACTTATAAGACTTGCAATGACTTGAAGTTTAGATCTAAAAATCCAATTCTATAATGCGCTCAGCAAAGAAGGCGGGTAACAGCAAGTATATATATATATATATATATATATATATATATATATATATATATATATATATATATATATATATATATATATAAAAGCCTTGGCCAAAAGAGACTTACTCAGTGGAACTTAATAGGTAACTGGAAGGTAGATTTACGAGTTACGGACAGTGTTTAAGATAGCTTAACTGGTAGAGAATTTGGCGTGTAACTAAAAGATCCAGGTTCAAGTCCTGGTCTGGGCTGTCTGAATTATTTTTTCAGTTACTGAAAAGAGTTACACTGAGTAAAAATTACATCTTTCTCTTACAATAATTGTCAATAACCGAATTTCAATTGTGAATTTCACTTAAATTTTCTCTGATGGTATGAGACTTCATACCGATAAAATATTATGGTGAAGAAGTAATAATCGAAAATTAGTCATTCTTCAAGAATTTGGATCGGGAGTATTCGGCTTAGAATAATAATAATAACTATATATCTTTATCAATAAACACCGATCTTTGAGTCAAATATATATATATATATATATATATATATATATATATATATATATATATATATATATATATATATATATATATATATA
>NW_025403743.1:0-1142 GCF_020080835.1 Cotesia glomerata
CTTAATTTTCGAAAATTTCCAATTTTCTTAGCGGGAAGTTAAAAATTTGTATGAGAGAAAAATTCTTACACCACGAAAGTTATTTTGAAAGAGCTTCATCGTCTTGGTTCAAGTATAAATATTTTTTTGTTCGACGGGCAGAAAGCGTCAACTTTCGGCCCGCTGCGCTAAACGAAGTTGCCGCTTTCTGCTTTCGTCGAGCAAAAAAATTGTATACACTCCACGGGAAGTAAATAAGAAATCCTCAGATCAGATTACATGTTATCTAAGACATTTCTTATTTTACTTCCCTAGGTATGTAATATACTATTTAAATGGATGAATTTTTCTTGGATAAAGTATATATATACTTCGATTAAATAATGTTTAATTTATTTGCTCAGTTTCAACAATTTCGAAAGGAATTTTAAAGGGTTTTACCAAATTAAAATTTTTATGCATGTTTGAACTAACTCGGCCTTATGAATTTTGAGAGTTCTCATAAATTAAATTTTCAGAAAGATATTTCTTCGGAATGAAATTTCAATTTCTGAAGCTACCGTTCGTATAATCTCATCCGCTTCTAATTTTCAAAAACCACGTCGATTGCCAAAAATGGTATCAAAATTGATTGATCTGTTGAAGAGATATTGATATTGGATAAATTTAAGTAAATAGTATATTACACACCTGTGGCAAGAAAATGAGAAATGTCTCAGAACACATATATGTTGCCCGAGGCGAAGCCGAGGTCGACATATATGTGATCTGAGATATTTATTATTTTCCTGCCATAGGTTTGTATACTATTTTTCTGTCCGACAGAGGCGGAAAGCGGCAATTTCGTTTAGCGCAGCGGGCCGAAAGTTGCCACTTTCCGCCTGGAGGGCAGAAAAAAAAATTTCTGCTTTCCGCTATGAAATTTAAAAAAGACCATTCGCAGTCAAAATGGAAGTACATTTCCCACGTTAAATTTTCAATATTTTTGTTCCGATTTTACAAAAGTTGAAATATTTTCGGAAACGAATGCAATAGCGAATTTCATGCAATGATATTGACCTGATGAGGTAATTGTAGGTCCAAATGTACATTATGATATGAAAATTGAAGTTCATTTAAAGAGTTTTCTGATACCAGAATTTTGATCACTCGATTTGTTTTAG
>NW_025403744.1:0-1140 GCF_020080835.1 Cotesia glomerata
AAGACTATAGTTCTGAAAAAAAAAAATAATCCAATCTTATCGATGATTGTCATTTAAAATTTTATTTTCTCGGATTTTGAAGTTTTCTAAATCTGCTGAAAAATTTATAGTGGTATAACAAAAAACAAACATTGAAAAAAAAAATTTTTTTTTTTCATTTCTAAAAAAGACAATAGAAAGAAAAAAAAAGACCATTCGGCAGCCGAAATGGAAGTAGATTTCATCATGAATAGAAGAAAAATATAACGAGGATTGTATACAAAATTAGGGCTTTCAACTTCTATGCAATCGACAGAAATATATGTCGACAGAAAAAATACTGAAACCAGTGCAATAGCAAATTTCATAATTGGCATAGCGGAGTAGGACATAATTTTGAGACTACACATATGATATGTGCTCAAATTGAAGCTTATTTAAAGAGCTTTCAGATGCAATTTACAGAGTGTCAATAAGTCATCCCATTCAAAAGTTATTCGAGTAAGAAAGTGAAGAAATATGAATTTTTATGATTTTCAAAATTTTGAAATCCTGGCATTTCTAAATTACTTGACCGATTAAGCTTATCTTCGAACTTGACTTTGGTATTTATGTGTAGAATAAGTATATTGAGTTCGGTAAAGATCCATTGTAAATTGACGACGCTATCGTCGTGACAAGCCGTGTTATATCGTATATACAGGGTGTCCCAAAAGTCACGGACGCTATTGTAGCATCTGATGAAAAAAATAATTCTGAGACGAAAAGTCCTTAGCCATTTTTCAATTAACCACATAGATAATTAATTATTAATTAAAAATAACGTCTCTTTATTTGTTAGAGAAAGAGCGCCAGTGTCCAGTAAAATATGTGCCAAACAAAGACACAACTAACTGTATGACTAACTAGTTTCTATAGCTAACGTAGTCACACATATTTACTTACACATTCACACGTGCAAGCATCTTCGTTGGAACGCACTTGACTTGACACTAGTGCTCTCTCTCTAACGCATAAAAGGACGTTATTTTAATTAATAATTAATTATCTATGCGTCTGATTAAAAAATGGCTAAGGGACTTTCGTCTCAGCATTATTTTGTTTATCAGATGCTACAATGGCGTTCGTATACACTGTATACATATCTGGGTATATATATAT
>NW_025403745.1:0-1139 GCF_020080835.1 Cotesia glomerata
TATGTTATAATATCAATATTAATTAATAATGGTCTTTGAAAATAATAAATTCTATTTAAAATTAATTAAATTCACTGGCACAACTAGAGCGACCCAGATTTTTAGATCCTGACTTTTTTCTTATGGAGAAAGTGACATGCCACAGACTAAATAATTCGAGAATCCATGGTAATCCTTCTATAGATTGGAAACTATAGTTAGAAAAAGATATTTCACAGCTTGCACCTACACCCGCCAGGGTGCGCTGGAATTATTTCTACATAAACTGTAGCTTCAAGAGGATAGTTTTTTATGAAAAATGCAGCCGTAATCAAATCTTTTGTGCATTCACTTGTTTGATATTTACTAAAATAATGGATACTCCGAAAAATTATTCCCAAAAATAATCCTCTCAATAAAAATATATGAAAGTATTGAAATTAGTTATAAGTCGAAATTCGCAAAAACCGGGCCACGATTTATTATTGGTTAAAATTAAGGCGCGCGCATAGCGCTGTTTAAATTTATAGTAAGTATTTAAATAGGATTATCATTTTCGTAAACGTCTAGTTACACGAATCCTATGTACACTCATTATACCACTATCAGGAATGTTACGTGCAGATGAAATAATAGAAAACACGTCTATACATATTTCATATATTAGAGCATCACTTATTATAAGTTCAGTAATATTGGGGATAATGGAACTTCTCAAAGCTCGATCAAGGTGTGAAAAGATTTCCCATTAAATATACACATAAAACTCGAGCTGTTTCCTTAAATTTTCACAGCTCAGCAGCATTTCATAACATTATTTCAATCAAAGATGGGTTATTTTACTTAGAATTAAATGCTTCACAAAACTTCCCATCGTGGCGTAATCGTAACTCTCACTGGCGAGGGAGTATGGACCACCAAATTCAATTTTTTCATAAAATTTACGTTTTTCTGTCCTTTTCTCGTCACTGAGAAAAGCTACGAAAAAAATTTGAATAACTAACTTGTAGTAAATTTGATTTTCTACAAAAAAAATCCCGAGCACTAAATTGCTAACATCAATATTTCAGGAGATATTAACATCTTAAATTTTTGTAGTTTTGAATTTTTATCTACGACCACCCCGACTAGAAATTTTAATGTAAGACCTATTGAGCCCT
>NW_025403746.1:0-1138 GCF_020080835.1 Cotesia glomerata
AGTAGCTTCGAATTTTCAAGTGTTCTAAGAATTTTTGTCCTTGTTTCCACGGTCGCAACTTTTATTAAAATTCTAGTTTATCAGAGTCCTAGCAGCTACGGCGCCACCGCCAAAACTTTGAAAAAACTCGGAGTATCGATGGAGTTTAAGGGTAGAAATGCGTAGTTTTATGTGCAGTTGCGACACGAAATTTCGGCGGCGTTTTGTCGGAGTCTCCTTGAAGTACTGTCCAGTATTTTCGCTGACTATTTACGGAGTATTATCGGTGTTCTCGCGGAACATTTACAGAGTATTAACGTATAAAATAGTAATTCATGTCATTTTCTGACAACGACGATGTTGCGATATGAGCTTACGAGGCGAAGCCGAAGACAGAGGCCGCTCGTTTTCAAACATATTCACGTCTAAACTTTAAAATATATCATAAAAATCGTCGTTGTCAAAGTCACCACTTAGTGGCCAAATGACACCATAATATTTTTGTTATTATCATCCATAAGTTTAACTTTTGAGGGATAGGAGGTAAATAATGACATATTCAAATTTTATAAAGTTTCACAAAGGCAAAAAAACTTAATTTTATATTAATTATCTTTTTATTAATATTTATTTATAGCGTGGTTGTTATTTTATTAACATTAGGTCCGCTTCGTAATAAACTGCCAGCAGAGAAATAATTAGTGCCACTCAATAGTAACTAAGTTTAAATTGACTCAAGTTCATCAGTCGGTACACTAGAATCTGATTTATTTTGTTCTAAATTTCATCCGATTGCACAACAACAGTACGGAAAAAAAGAGGGAAGTAAACTTTGCGGCCTAGGCCGCGGAAAGAACACGGTATGGTAGAGTCTCTAGAAATGAATATCTTTTCGGACGCCACCCAGTGCTCATAAGTTGAACTTTTGGAGCGAGTATAACAAAAAAAAATTTAATAAAACTCTTCGAGCTCAAAAAGATGATTTTACAGATATTTCGAGTTCTCGAAGTTCCAAAATAGATCTATTCAACTAATTTTGATGTGCTTGGCAGCATTAAGCGTGGTTAAAAGGGCTTCACAAAAATTCTCAGAAAAAAATCCAATCTGATAAAAAATTAAATAATTATCATAAGAAACCATGATTTGTTGTTTTTATTTT
>NW_025403747.1:0-1138 GCF_020080835.1 Cotesia glomerata
GAGAAGTTTGATGTTACGCGTTCCAGTATATTAAGTCCAGTATATTATTGGGATATTAAGTCCCAATATCATGTCATCTGGCATCTCTGGAAAAACAGTAAACCATTCTTTCCAAAGGATGTCATCGATGTTTATTGGTAAACATACCCGAAAGTCTTCATTAACTATTGAGTTGTCAGCTAAGATATATTTAACTCTTGTAATGTTTTTCTTGATTTTAAACGCGTTTTCTTTAACCTTCTCGTATAATTGATTTGATATAAAATTTTTACTCGCGCCTGTATCAAAAACAGCCTCAATAGGAATTTTTCCAACTTTTAAACTACATCGAAGAGACTGATTAAATCCCTTGGCATGAGTTACGCGATAAGGTATTGCCATTTTACCGTCACTTAAGGTCGTTTCGTCTGTAAAATAGTCGTCTTCGCAATCTGAAACTAATATTTTATTATTTTGGTGGGTTACTAACTGAGCTTCGGGCCTATTATCGCTATGATTGGGGGGTTTTGGAGGAATTCGATTTTTCGGGCTCAACTTTTTGGACTGTTCGGCGTTAGTTGAGCCCTTTACGCGTTTTTTGAATCGCAGGGACAAGTCGCGTTAGATAGGCCAAGTGTTCTGCACCTAGTGCACATTTCTTGTCTTTCGTTGGTGCAGTATCTTGTGTAATGGTCGCCTGCCATTCCACAGTTAAAACACACGTAATCAGCTGGACCTCGATTTAGTGAGCTCTCTCGGCTGGCCAACGGACTTCTGTTGAGGTCTGAGTCTTTTACATCTGCAGCATAGCTTACGTGTCTCCCACTGTTTTTATTTTGTCGGTACTCAGATCCTTGGTTTCGTGTAAAATTTCCTCTCCGCTGTGGATAATTGTTTTTTACGTAGTTAATGGATGAGTCAATTTTGGTACCGTCGAGAATTTCTTCATCATCTAATTGAATTATCTCAGGTGATTGTATGACGCGAACCTGGGCAGATGACTGAGAATGTGATTTTTCTTCACGAAGAGTTTCTCATTTTCGTCATAGGCCTTCTTTAAATACTGTAAGTTGGTTGTGGCCATATTAACTGCTAAACGGAAACCGATATACTCCGTGAACTTGGTTGACGACGCTCTCAGCTCGACTTGGAGTTGTTT
>NW_025403748.1:0-1137 GCF_020080835.1 Cotesia glomerata
ATTATTGTTATTATTATTTATTACTTATTATTATTATTTATTATTATTATTATTTAGCTATTATTATTATTGGTTTTATTATTATTATTATTATTATTACGGCCGAATGTCACTTGTATCAATATATTAGCATCGTTAGGGATTTGACACCATTGATTTCGATTATTGTCTTGATTATGAAGATTATTTTCTACTGGCTGTCCTCATCAACTGATCCCTCGCAATCGTATTGGCCTTCATTCTTTTTGCAATAGTTGTAGATCGGCCTAGTTGCAACTTTTTTTTTGGCATGATGGGATTCTGTGAATGCATATAAAAAATTTTTTAATAAATTAAAAAACTGCATGAAGTCGTCAATAACAAATATATTTCATTAAAAATAAAATATATAATCAACGCGAATATATTAATTATACTAACTTTCTTTTATAAGTTGGAGGCCCTCTTCTTCATTCAACTAACTAACAAATACTAAACGTATCATAACCAATAAATACTAAACAAAAACACAATCGATTAAATGACACACAGAATCTGTTTTGTTTTGAAACAAAAGATAAGGTGAATAAATGACATCTTTACATAACCTTTGAAAGATGAATACTTAAACAAAAGATAGTAGCATAAATGAATGCCATATTTACATAACCTAGAAATGAACTAACAAAAACCACAAGTTGCTATAGACAACGGTCTAATAATTCATGCCTCACAACCTTGTGGGATGCGTGGGTAGATGCGTGGGAGTGCGTAGGTGGATGCGTGGGTGGATGCGTGGTGGAGTGCGTGGGTGGATGTGTGGGAGTGCGTGGGTGAATGCGTGTGAGGGTGTGTGGAAACGCGTTTATAAGCTACTGAAGTGAAGTTAGACATTTTGCTTCTGTCCTTGTGCGCTTCGAATATGAAGAAGAAGTGATGCTCATTTGTTTTCGTAGCAGAAACAAATGACTATCCACATAAATTTGAAAAAAAAAATGGTAAAAGGGGTTGATGGAATCTCAAAAATGAATAGCCTAAAACTTTTTACAATTAATTCCGCGTCGTATAGTCATAGTCTCATGCCGATCGGTCCAGTAGTTTTCAAGTTTATCGATAACAAAGAAAAAAAAGTTGCTTTATATATATATATATATATAT
>NW_025403749.1:0-1135 GCF_020080835.1 Cotesia glomerata
TATGGTTCCAGAGATATCGTGATGAGTCAATATATAGGTGGGAATCTCTTATATATATATAGATATATATACGATATAACGCGGCTTGTCACCACGATAGCGTCGTCAATTTACAATGGATCTTTACCAAACTCAACATACTTATTCTACAGATAGATACTGAAGTCAAGTTCGAAGATGAGCTTAATCGGTCAAGTAATTTAGAAATGCCATGATTTCAAAATTTTCAAAATCATAAAAATTCATATTTCTTCACTTTCTTACTCGAATAACTTTTGAATGGGATAACTTATTGAAATTCTGTAAAACACATCTGAAAGCTCTTTAAATAAGCTTCAATTTGAGTACTATATCATATGTGTAGTCTCAAAATTATGTCCTATTCCGCTATGCCATAGGTGACTGAATAAAGTAGTCAGTACTTGTCTCGGATAGCTTAACTGGTAGAGCCCTTGGCGCGTAACCGAGAGATCTGGGTTCGATTCCCAGTCTGGGCTGTCTGATTATTTTTTCAATTACGGAAAAATTCCCACTGAGTAGGTCCCCCCTTTCCCCTATCCGTTCTTTCCCAACTCCCTTAAAAATTTGCTTTGATATGGCTTTCATTCTATACGATCTATAATCGGAAGGGGAAGGGGAAGGGGGTAGAAATTCTATCTAGTATAGAAGTAGTTATTTCACAAATAAGATGTTTTTTTTTTTTTTTTTTTTTTTTTACACTTTTTATGAAATCTACTTCCATTTCGACTGCCGAATGGTCTTTTTTTAACTGCAGTTTCCCATCTATTGGAGGATTACCATGCATTCTCGAATTACTGAGTCTGTGGCATGTCACTTTTTACATCGAAAAAAAGTCAGGATCGAAATTTTTGAGCTTGCTATAGTTTGTGCTGATAAAATTTAATAATTTTAAGTAAATTAATGGTTATAATTGAATATAATTAATTGATATCAGTAAAATAAAGTATGAATTACTGTTATAATATAAAATTTAGGAACAAGAAGTACCGTAGAATTAAATAAAATTTTGCAACCTCGAAATACCGTTCTGCTTACAGTAAAAACACTCGGTAGTCTGGCGCAGGGGGTAATCACTTCTTGCCCCCTCCACGCCGAATTTTGTCAGTCCGTTTGA
>NW_025403750.1:0-1134 GCF_020080835.1 Cotesia glomerata
TTTTTTGTATGTGTTGACAACAATATTTTGTGAATGGAGTTAGAAAAAAACAATAGTCGTCCTAATAGTCATCCTAGTAAAAAAACGAAGCATCCTAATAATTATATATACTTATCTATAATTATACATGATTATATTTGGCCATTTTTCATATATAATCATGTATAACCAATTTATATATATATTTTTTCTCGGGTAAAGATAATAAAAGTTTCAACTATATTGAATACTTTTGAATTGTATTTAAGAATTGAAAAGTATGTTACGTCCCGGTTACCTCACAGGTTTGTAAGTAACCAGTAGAACAACTGAAGCTGGAGATAAGATGTTACGAACTCCAGAGTCGTAAGTAGAAGTTCTCGAATTTACTCCAAAATAACTAACTTCGGACAATTTAATTAACAAATGAATTTATTAAACTATTTAAAATACAATTTGAAATTATACGATTGGACAACTGTCGTGAAGTACGTAGAGGTATTTCGTAATTAGATTTAATAGTCTCACGAAAAGAATTAATTATGAAGAGTCTTAAGTACGTAACTTTAAGATCAAGAAGAGCATCGAACTCCCGTGCACCCTGCTTATATCTCCTCCTCGAAGGGCCGCGCCCTGGGAGGAGTAGGGTTGCGTATCAGGCCCCGAATGTCCTATCATTTTGAATTGATCGCGTGTTCTTTCCGAGGGCCACCCGGACGACGAGCGTTGACCTCAAGTCCAAACTCCAGGACACGCGGGCGTTCGTTTATCATATATTTATTTAGAAAATTCTCTCGAGTGTTCTCAAATATACCTTATGTACTCTACGCTAGTTGACTACAGTTAGTCATTTTTATTACTCTAGGTTTCTCATCAACATTCTTCGTGAGAAAATGTTGATGGGAATTTAAAAATATTTTGTTTACTCTGGCGTTAGCTGAGTCTTACAATTTTCTTATCAATTTCTATTTCCTGTGAACTATTATTTAATATTTGATATTTAATGTTTAACATTCTTGGCTTATCATTTAACATTATTATTTATTAAAAATGAATATTAATGAAATTATTGTTTAATTCTTAGTATTTAAATTAGCGCGCGTATTTACTATCAGAAACATCTGCGAATGCAGGTGGGGACGTAACAAGTATTTA
>NW_025403751.1:0-6964 GCF_020080835.1 Cotesia glomerata
AGTAAAACTGGCCAGTTACTGACTAAAAACTTGATTTCATTTTCTACTAGGGTTGCTGAAACAATACTGCGTTTGGCTCCTTGCACAGTAACTCTACATCGTTGGAGCTCTGAGAGCTAAACGTTATTTACCTCTCACAGCTCTTACGGGATCGTTCTTGAAGACTACCTGTAAATTTTTGGAAGTCTGCTTGACAATTTTTTTTACGATTTAACATTGATAATTTAATAAATGGTTACATGCGGCAGGATGCCAATTTATGTTGCCAACAATAATTGTATATGACAAACAATAATAGTATTATAATAGAGAAATAAAATAATAATAGGTATATTACAAATAAAAAAATTATGTTGCAAAAAATAAAAACAAGGAATAAATACTAAAAGTCCATCTTTATTTTTTCTTTAATTATATCAATAAAGTATTAGACATAAAATCACTACCGTATATGCACAAGAAAAGATAAATAAGCGAAAACAAATTTTATTTTGTGTTAAATGGGGTCTTGCCCCATGTATTCCGATAACTTATCCACTTATCACAATATATTCAACTAATAAATTAACATTAACAGTCACTGGTAAATGAACCTTGAGAAAAACTATATAAATGAACAAAAACTTGTTCTGTTAAGGAAATTCAATTTGGACAAAAAAAAAAAAACCTATTTTCTTAAATAAAATAAATTAGGAACTAATTGTCTTCATATTTTTAATAAATATGGATTAGTAACAAAAAAATATTAATTCTGCTTTTGTCACTTTTAGAAGGTTATGAAATATGTCAGCGCACCCAATTACTGCGCAACGTGAGAACAATCCCGTAGAGCTCTGGAGAGCTCATCAACATTGAGTTATCAGAACTGAATAACATTTTTTCCCCTCCGAGCGTAAAACGTCAACTTTTTAGCCTCGCTGCGCGAAACAGAAAGTTGCCGCTTTCCGCCTTCGTCGGACAAAAAAAAAATAGTAGTAACTCCACGGGGAAGTAAATAAGAAAACCTCCCTCAGATCACATGCTTTGTTGACCTCGGCTTCGCCTCGGCCAACAATTACCTGTGATCTGGAGACATTTCTTACTTTACTTCCTCCTAGGGTGTGTAATATAACTATTCTAAAGCCCTCCAGGCGGGAAAGTGGCAACTTTCTTTTGGCCCGCTGCGCTAAACGAAATTGCCTGCTTTCCGCCTCTGTCGGACCCAGAAATATAGTATACAAACCTATGGCAGAAAAATAATAAATATCTCAGATCACATATATGTCGACCTCGGCTTCGCCTCGGGCAACATATATGTGTTCTGAGACATTTCTCATTTTCTTGCCACAGGTGTGTAATATACTATTTTTTCAGTGTACATACTACGCGATCATTTTTTAGGTACGAAATGATAAATATCAAAGTCAAAATTCTTAATTATTATACTTTAACATTTCGACCTTCACATAGTGAATATTACTGTTTGAAATAGTATTTTCTTCCGTGTAAATATAAATTGTAGCATTTAAATGATAAATATTATAAAGTGATTGTTAAAATCACGATTTTACTGTTTGAAATAGTAATTTTTTCCAGTTGATCATTACTTATTATAAATCGACTATTATTTATTACAGTTTACTTTTTTCCGTGTCCTTAATAAGTTTACAAATAATTAAAATTAAAATAAATATCACAAAATTTTGTGAAATTTTAAATCTTGCTCATAAAATTGAAGTAAAATTTTACAATACTTTTTTTTTTTGATAAATAATTATTTATTGCGCTATTACTCATTGCACTATTCATACTTTTTGTAAAAAAAAAATAAATTGCTTACTTCTTACTGATATAAAATAATTTCTTGGAAAAAAAAATACTAAAATAATTAAAGTTTTAATAATAAAAAATTATTTCTGTTGTATTTTACTCATTAGTCACCTGTATTTCCTTTATTATTTTTATCTTTGTTAGCTTGTAGAAATTCCAGCGGTATTTACTTGAAATATCAAACTAAACTTGTATTTATCGGTCGTTTGTTTCATTTATTGCAATCGTCATTTGTTACATGACCCACCGCGAACAAATATTTAACTTCAGTAAAATTGAAGTTATAAATAAATATTAAAAGTAATAAAATAAAACAACGCTAGCAAAGTGGTTATCAGCGAAGGAATTTTAAAAAATATTTCGTCACTTAATTGACTATAAATTTAAGCGAAACTAGTAATTTTCTGTTTTTGCATATAATGACAAACTTTATTGAATAAAAATAATGATAAATTTATTATCGAGTAGATAAAAATACAAATGACGAAAGAAGAATATATTAATAATCGATCTTGACCCCTTTTTAGGGAAAGAAAATATTTAATATTCAAATGTTTAATTTAATGGTTAATGCGATTTGAAAAAGTGTATAATAGCTGAGTACATATCGCGGTTTATTATTAGCTAAGTAACTGATATTTAAAAAACTTTGTGTACTTTGTTATTGCGATTGCGCAACTATCTGCAGCGATCGGTTTACCGAGTGTACTTGTAATGGCACGTGTAACTAGTCACGTACTTGGTACAGTCAGTCAGCGCAATCGGAGCTAGCAATTACCTAGAGATGAGATCAAGCTACCGAATTCTTTATCTTTATTTTCTAAGTTAGGCCGGCTGACATTTTTTATGATTCACTGGCATTGGCATGCTTTTTACTTATTAAGGTCAATTTTACGCGATACGCAGAAAAAAATTTTGTTGCATTAAGAAATTTATTTTGAAGAACTTTATCTTGATATGAGTTAAAAAATTTTTATATTAAAACGTTTAAATTTTTAGAAATTTTTTTTATCAAAGATTAAAAACTTCATAAAATTAAAGCCAAACATGTCTAATTATTAGAAAATTTTTTGAAAAAAAATTGAATATTGAAACATTTAAATTTTTAATAAGGTAAAAGCCCCGATTATTAACAGGGGTCTGAGTATTGACACCCTAAATTATTTTTAAATATATTTAATCATCTGTAAGAAGAATAACTATCACATAAATTTTTATTCAATTCTAATTAATTAAAAAATTGAAAAAAATTACTGTCAGTTCAAAATATTAAATATTAATTATTAAAAAAGAATAAAGTTACTACCAGTTCATCAAACCAGCTTACAAAGTTTATTTTTTTAATAACTTTGATTAGAAAAGCATTTTTTATAAATGCCGAGTTTAAATTCATTTCTTCATCTAATAATATCATCTTTTTTTTTTGTAATTAACAATATATGAAAAATTTATAAAATTGAATAATCTAAATTAATTGTATGCTTTATAATATTTAAATAATGGGTGTCAATAACTAGTTGATAATTTTTAAGTTGAATCTCATATTGACAGCCATTCGACAGCGCTATCACGCCTTTTTTTTTACTTTAACCTAAAAAATTAATTGTAAGAGTTTGAACTCTTCTGATTCAATAAATTATTTTTAAATAAATTTTTATATTTTTAAAAGTAATTAATCATTTATGGAAATTATTATTAATAAACTTTAATAAAATTGATTCCTTAATAAGATAAAAACCCGAATTATTAACAGGGGTCTAGATATTGACACCCTAAATTATTTTTAATTATATTTAATCATCTGTAAGAAGAATAACTGTCATATAAATTTTTATTAAATTCCAATTAATTAAAAAATTGAAAAAAATTACTGTCAGTTCTAAATATTAAATATTAATTATTAAAAAAGAATAAAGTTACTACCAGTTCATCAAACCAGCTTACAAAGTTTATTTTTTAATAACTTTGATTAGAAAAGCATTTTTAAATGCCGAGTTTAAATTCATTTCTTCTTCTAATAATATCATCTTTTTTTGTAATTAACAATATATGAAAAATTTATAAAATTGAATAATCTAAATTAATTGTATGCTTTATAATATTTAAATAATGGGTGTCAATAACTAGTTGATAATTTTTAAATTGAATCTCATATTGACAGCCATTCAACAGCGCTATCACGCCTTTTTTTTGACTTTAACCTAAAAAATTAACTGTAAGAGTTTGAACTCTTCTGATTAAATAAATTATTTTTAAATAAATTTTTATATTTTTAAAAGTAATTAATCATTTATGGAAATTATTAATAATAATCTTTAATAAAATTGATTACTTAATAGGGTAAAACCTCCAATTATTGACAGGAGTCTAAATATTGACACCCTAAATTATTTTAAAATATATTAAATCATCTGTAATAAGAATAACCATCATATAAATTTTTATTAAATTCTAATTAATTAAAAAATCGAAAAAAATTACTGTTAGTTCAAAATATTAAATATTAATAGTGCAGATGGAATGTCCATCGCTTGGCTTGAATAAGGTTCACTAGTCACTTGACCAGTAGGCATGAAAAACTTTAATTTAATTAAATATTAATTATTAAAAAAAAAAATAAAGTTACCACCATTTGATCAAACCAGCTTACGAACGTTTATTGTCTTAACAACTTTGATTAGAAAAGCATTTTTTTTAAATGCTGAGTTTAAATTCATTTCTTCATCTAATAATATCATCGTTTTTTTTTTTAATTAACAATATATGAAAAATTTATAAAATTGAATAATCGAAATTAATTGTATGCTTTATAATATTTAAATGATGGGTGTCAATAACTAGTTGATAATTTTTTAAATTGAATCTCATATTGACAGCCATTCAACAGCGCTATCACGCCTTTTTTTACTTTAACCTAAAAATTAATTGTAAGAGTTTGAACTCTTCTGATTCAATAAATTATTTTTAAATAAATTTTATATTTTTAAAAGTAATTAATCATTTATGGAAATTATTATTAATAATCTTTAATAAAAATTGATTGCTTAATAATAAGTTTGGATAAATAAGAATAAGCAGATGATTGTAGGCATACTTAGTATAGGTGTCGATAATTGGGGTGAAGGTATGTCAATAACTAGATCAATCAGTTTTTTAACCTGCCAATAATTGTATCTGAATACTCTATTCAATTATTTAAAATTAATTAGTAAATATCAGTGATTATAATTTAAATAAAGAAATTAATTAGTAAAAACATTACTTGAGACATTACCACAAACAAAATTCAACGAAATTGGATATTTGATTGCTTAAAAAATCAAATCATAACTTTGTCTCTAATAATGTAAATAATTGGGGCTTTTACCTTATTAGTAGACATTTTAAAGAAAAAATTTAATATAAATTATCAAGAAAGAATTTTAATAAAAACTTGAATTGCACGCTTCAAACCGCGCCAAAATTTATAATTGAGTCACTTCAAATCGCTGATGACTATATTATAAATGAATATCCCATTAATCTACAAAAGTAAGATGAATCATGTGCGACAATTTATAAACCATCAATTCTGAAGCTGACCTAGTTCTAAATCGATTCATTGATAAACTAATTCAAAAAAAAAATACTGCCCGAGAAACCCGCAGTCTGTCAATAATCAATTCTGCTGTTTAAACTTAGTAAGCACGATAACTTTTGCGATAACTTTTTATTTTTTTAATTGGATACAACTTTTTAAGATCCATATAAACTTGTTATTAGTTTTGATAATAATTGATTGTAATTTTAAATTTACAGTTTGTCATTTTAAAAAAATAACTACTTAAAAGTTTTTGTATTTTATTTATTTGCAAATTTTTATATAATTTATTGATAAAAAATAAAAAGTGAAAATGAATAATTATTTTTGACAAAAAAAAAAAAATAAATTAAATAAAAAATTAATCAAAATTCAATCTTATTAAATAAAAATCTATTTTTTTCAAAAATATAATATCTATAAAATTAATAATAATATTTTATTGATAATAAAGCTGCATTAAATTTTTTTTTTTATTTTACTTAAGACTGATAAATTTTCCTGACTTTCTTTTTTTTCATGAATTTAATAGTAATTTTTTTTCCACAGAAAATTTTCAAATTTGGACTTAAGTCTACTAAAACTATTTTTCAACATGAAAATTGTAATTTTTAATGACTTTGTAAGCATCTAAAAGTATTAAATCTCTCAGTGAGATAATTAAGATAAAAGTTTACGTAGAAGACAAAAATAACCGGAATTATTTAGCAAATTATATTTGCAATGAGCAATAGTAAACAAAAAGAAATAAAAAAAACCGGTCATTAAATTTAAAAATAAATCTCGAGTAATTAAACAGCCTTGAAGATAAAAAAACATAAAGAAGCGGAAAAGGTTATTAAATCCGAGCGGAGCTTATAAATCCTTTTATATCTTTTCAATATAAAATTGATAATTCATGTGATATTCATCGGTGATTCCTTCATCACACCCAATACTATTAAGTATACGATGTATATTGAGTTATATTATAGATGTAGCAGCACATATATTACGGTAGCATCCTATCAGCCAAGGAGATGAAGTCACGAATTTCTTATTCACAGAATCAGGTTTTTAAGAAATCAAAGGAAGCGTATGACTCCATTGAGGTTGTCCGGCCGAGTCGTCATGTCGCGAATAATGATATATATGCACATAAAACAATTTTGTTGAAATAACAAAAGACGGGATAACTGAAAATATGTTGTGGTAACAAATGAGTGTAGTTGGAGCAAAAATCCATTAGGTGGATTAACAGTCAAATGTTTCAAGTTGTACTAACAAAACCAAAGTTTAGTTAAATCACAAAAATCAATTTGTTGCTCCTAACAAAAATAATTTTGTTAGCTGTTACAAAGTGATTTTGTTGCAAGGTAACAAAATCTAGTTGATGATGACTCCTAGGGCGTTCAGATGAAAGAATTGCAATTAAAAATAATAATGTAAATTTCTTAATACCTAAATTCTCAACATCTTGCCTAGAACATTCTTTTCTGTTATATCCAGCAATACGGTTATGGCAAAAACTTTCCACCAGATGTCTTAGATGCGAGTTCATTAGAAGTCTTTAAAAAAAGAAATTGTTCGATTACC
>NW_025403752.1:0-1133 GCF_020080835.1 Cotesia glomerata
CCAGAGATATCGTGATGAGTCATTATATAGGTGGAAATATCTTATATATATATATAGATTGGCACCAGATGTACAGCTTGTCTAACAAACTCTGATACATCTTTCGCTTAAAATCTACTTTTCATATACTAATTTTATAATTTATTATTTTTATTTTAGTATTCCAACTTGATCAGTTAATCTATATTTCAATCTATAACGCTAGTAAATACTTTTCAATAGAGCTTTGGGTCGTTTCATGCCCAATTCAGTTTATCGCATATAAGCAGATTCTTTTTCAAATTTGGAGCTTATAGAAGCTACATCTCGAAAATTTAAAATTTTAATTGTTAAAACCCACCCCACCCCACTGTGGGAGGGATATCGTAAAATTCGTTCATAAATTATTTTTTACATTACTTACAGAAAATTCATACAAAATTAGATGCAGTAAATTGTCGGATTGTAGCTCGGAAATTTAAAGAATTTTTCATTGTTAACGTCCACCCCCACCAATCCATATTGGAGATGATTGTCATAAAATCCACTCTTAGATCATTTCTACCTCGCATATAGCAGATACTTATCCAAATTTTGAGCCTTTAGGAGCTACAGCTAAAAATTTAAAATTTTCATTGTTAAAGACCCACCCCGCATTTCCTCTGTGACAGGTGGGATATCGTAAAAACTTCGTTTCATAATTGTTATTTTTTACATCACTTACACACAAAATTCATACAAAGATTAGGAGTCTGTAGGAGCTAGGGGGTCGGAGAATTTTTAATTTTTCATTGTTAACGTCCACCCGCGCAATCCATATTGGAGAGTAGATTGTCGTAAAATCCGCTCTTAGATCATTTTTACATCATATATAGGAGATTCCTACCAAATTTGAAGTCGATAGGAGCTTATAGAGTTAAATAAGGAATAAAAATGAGAATTTTCTATTGTTAACTTGCCCTGCAACCCCCTTGTGGGTGGAATTTCGTAAAAATCCGTTCTTAGCTGACCTCTACTCGAGGCGAAAAGGGCCATATTCCTACCAAATTTCAAGTCGCTACGCCTTATGGTTCCAGAGATATCGTGATGAGTCAATATATAGGTGGGAATCTCTTATATATATATAGATTATATATATATTGTAACGGGTGTTC
>NW_025403753.1:0-1133 GCF_020080835.1 Cotesia glomerata
ATGTTATGTCCACCCGCAAATTTTTTTCTCTCTTTTTCTTTAAATTTAAATCGTCCGCGCAGATGAAAGACTTCTCCATGCGCGAAAGCCACAATAAAATAGAAGCTACGCGACTGCTGGTTAACTAGCGGGGACTTCTGCAACCTCAGCACCGCGAGTATTTAAAAAGGCGATCAACAGCCAACGCCTTGTCTTAGTTGATTAATTTGACTTCCGCGTTTAACTGACGGGCCCGTGCCTTGTAGAGTCCTTTGCTTTAATTTGCTCCGCACTTAAAGGAAGTTTGGACGCGGTTTCAATCGGCAGGCCACGTATTAGTTTTAAGTGTAAACCAGGTCTTAGTTGGTTAATTCGACTTCCGCGTTTAACTGACGGGCCCGTGCCTTGTAGAGTCCTTTGCTTTAATTTGCACTGCACTTAGAGGAAGTTCGGACGCGGTTTAACCGGCAGGCCACGTATTAGTTTTAATCTTAGAGAGTCGTATTCTCAAAGTTCTAATTTGCTCTGCACTTAGGCGAGAATTCGACCAGTAAATAAATTTTAGAGAACCGGAATCTCAAAATTCTAATTTGCTCTTCACTTAGGCGAGAATTCGGTCATTAAGTCTATTCAAAATTTCCTAAAAGCTAGTTTTGCCCCCCTTACCCTACGGGGGACTGGAGGACGTTAGCTCAACCAAATCAATAAAATTCATTAAAATAAATTACGTTAAAAATTAAAATTGTGAAAGTGTAAGTTTTGTGGTTATAAAAATAAATATCCAAAGAGAGTGAAATCAGTTTCGAGTTAATTCATTTCTTAAAAATAAGAAGCCCTTAAAGTAAGCAGCCCCCAACTCCATCCAGCTCCATCCGCTGCAAGGACCAACCAGAGGGCCAATTCAAGGAAAAGGCGCTAAAAGCGGCCCCAGGATCACGGATCCGGTAACAAAAAAATCCTGCAAAAGAGTAAGTACATCTATTCTTAATAAAATCCGTGTTCAGTCTCAAACGAGGCGTGGTAAATTCGTCCGTCGAAAACGTCCCACATAAATAATTAAAACAACGGAATTAAAACTCCGTTGCGTATTCTTTTAAACCGTTAGTCCAAACCTCCACCGTTTACGCTACCACTTAAACGCCCTTGGACATAAC
>NW_025403754.1:0-1132 GCF_020080835.1 Cotesia glomerata
TATCGGTTGTTGGGACAGTAGGAATTTCTTTTACAATCATACTTTTCTTAAGAAAATATAGCTAAATCATTAATAACTGAAATAGCTAATGTAGTATTGTGTAGTGATCATAAAGTGATATGAAACCCGCTATGTCATAACACAGCTAAATATAACATAAATTTATTAAGTTGAGATTGTTAAATGATTATAGTGATTTTAATTATTAAAATTACAATGGTTAATTGTGTCTGGTGTATCTTCTCTAAAATTTCACAACGATATCGTTAAATTATTGTAAAAAACGGTCGATTTGAGTTAATTCTTAGTACACCACACACACAATATATTCTTTAATACCAATTTGCCTGTGATAATTTCTTAATAACTGAATGTATTCATTTCCATATTTATAAGCAGAAATAAATTTATTCATTAACTTATTGATGATAATTTTTATTCAAATTAATATAATTACATCGTTGTTTATATTCTCAATTGATATGTGATTAATTTTTATAATCTTGATTACTAATATTCATATTTTTTTAAAAAATGGCGCTGAGATAAGAAATAATTATCTGAATTAACAATCTAAATAACGTTATTGAAGTTGGCGCTTAGACAAAGAATAATAACATATTTATTGATGTTATTTATTAACAAATTCAGAGCTGTAAAAACAATTATTTTATAGATAAAAAGCGATATAATTTCGTTAAGATTGTTGAAATTAATCATTTTGTTTATATTTTTCTTCTAGGTTACACAATAAAATTCTATTGCATGCCCAGCTAAGCGGGCGGGTATCATCAAGTTAGGATTATAAATTTTATTTTTATTTTTTCATCCTTTTTGTGATTAAATTTTTCCGAATTACAAAATAAAAAAAATTTTTTTCTTGTAAATTTAACTTGTGCAAATTTGAGTAATCGATTGCTTTAAAAATTAAAAAATCAGAAAAATAATTTTTCAATTATTCAAATAATTTTGATCCAATTTGCAGTATTTGATGGAGATTTTCAGTCGTACAAAATTGATTAATTTGAAAATAAAATGAGCGAGATATTTCATAATACATCACTACACTTAATTTTTAACTTCCCGCTAAGAAAATTGAAAATTTTCAAAAATCGGGAAGTTATTGGTTTAC
>NW_025403755.1:0-1132 GCF_020080835.1 Cotesia glomerata
CCTTAATCGATAGGTCTACGTTAGGTCTGTATAGGTCCACCATCATTTTTGTTAGGTCACCTATAGTTTTTTTATAAATAATTTTTTAAATTTTGCAAAAAAAAAATTACATCTTAGCATCTCATTTAAACGGAAACTCATTTATCTTTATATTTCTGCATTCTTTATCGTTAGGTCAGTATTGGTCTATAGTTTTTGCTTTTATATTATTCATTTAATTCTTTTTATTAACAATTATAAATAATTTATCACTGGCGCATGCGCTCAACGCATCTAGTCATAGCATGGTGCGAAATTTAAAGTTTTTTCGTTCCGTTTTCATTACGTCAATAAAAAAATTAATTAAACTACAAACTGCTCTCATAGCGTATAATTCCTAGCTACTTCAACGTAAAACAGAATAATTGGTATGGTACTGGCCATATCAAAGCAAATTTTAAGGGAGTTGGGAAAGAACGGATAGGGGAAAGGGGGGGACCTACTCAGTGGGAATTTTTCCGTAATTGAAAAAATAATCAGACAGCCCAGACTGGGAATCGAACCCAGATCTCTCGGTTATGCGCCAAGGGCTCTACCAGTTAAGCTATCCGAGACAAGTACTGACTATTTTATTCAGTCACGTATATAAGACCCACTGTGATTGGGTCATTTACCTATTAGTATGACCATTTGAAAGATAACAAGTTCTTATGAACTTTTTTTTTAAACATAACTATTGCATCTAGTGTCTTAATTTTTTAAGGATACATGTGAAGATATATGATAAAAATAATATAATTTTTAAATTAAAAATTTTAATTTCAACCAGTGATTCGCAATCAGCCAAGGCTCTAAAAAAAAGTCTCCCCACTGCCGCGATGATTTGTGCCATTTACAGTGCCTGGAATAGGAAAAAATTAAAAAGTTCCTGAAACTAGAGGATGTTACCCGTACGAAAACGAATCGAAATTTATTAAAATGACGGATTATGAAAAAAAGTTTTGAAATTTCGCGTGAACATTTGATAATTTTTTTGCCTGTTAGTCACATTTTTTATTCAATCAGAAAACTGGAATTCTCCGGTACCGAGAAACATGTATAGAAAAAGCTGAAAAATAAGCAAGTACTCTTCAGATATGACTGTAACTCTTGT
>NW_025403756.1:0-1131 GCF_020080835.1 Cotesia glomerata
AAGATTTCAGTATGAAGTCTTTTTAAAAAACTTCTTATAGAAGTCCTAATGTGACGTCTTAAGGAGCTCTTTTTACGAGGTCAGAACTAAGAGCTCTTAATGAACTCATAAGTTTGGAGTCAATTTTTCTGACATCTAACTGAGTCCTTTTTTGGACTTCTTTTTGAGTTGCGTATAATGAGCTTATAGACATTATAAACAAAAACACAAATTTCTTTTTAATATAAATCTGTCAAAATCTTATTCATTTTTCATTTATTACTGTCCTGATTGAGAAATTGAATTGAAAATGATTAAAAATAATTCGAATTAAATTGATTTAAAACAATTTGAATAGATTAATATATAGATATATACTTAGCATAGGTTAACTCATTTCTCTTAATCCAGGTTAATTAAATTTTTCAAAAATTTTAAATTATCTTATGAAGTCATAGGCAATAATGTTAAAATCTGGTTCGTAATCAAACTAATTTAGATAAAATAATAAAATTGGATTCTAATCTAAAAAAATTATGAGAACCTTCTACATTTAAGTAGTACTTAGTAGACTTTGAATATTTTTAGTATATAAATATTCGTAAAAGTTACTTTTCTCTTATCGATACACAGTATCAAATAGAATAAATAATATAGACAATGATCGCAACATTTCATCACTATATAAACTTAGCTTTATAAGAATAATGAGATGTGTAACGACATATCGTTTGAACAGCGTGAGGCTAGGTATCGATCTAGCACGCGCGCACTCGGGTTCGAATCTTAGTTACGGCAATTGCGATTTCACTTTCTCTTTAAACCGACAATATTAGGTCAAACTAAAATAATAAACATTCGAAATCAGCATCGGTGCTTCATGAAACTCTGAATTATTTTTCATAATTTACTTTTATTATTATTATTATTAATATTATTTTGTTGTGTTCTTATTATTGTTATCATTATAATAGCGTATAGAGATAAAAATCATTCATCTGTGCGAGTTCAGAAAAAAAGAGCCTCGTTTTGAGTGAGTTCTTAAAGTCTACAATAAGCGGCGCATTCGACCTCTTCTAGAAGGTCTCTAAAGACGTCTTTTGGACGTAGACTCTGACGTCCAAATCAGAAATCTGAGTCATTCGGAATAAC
>NW_025403757.1:0-1128 GCF_020080835.1 Cotesia glomerata
CGTAAATTTACATTTATCGATTCAGTTTTCGTGGTTATGTAGAAGAAATATATGGTTTTCAAACTTATGGAGGAAGAAATTACTACGTTTTTATTTTAACGGGAATGCGTTCATATAATTATCTGTTTGCAGTTGAAAATGCTCCACTTCGTCATTGTTTAAGAATAAACAAAAATCAAGTAATGTCTAAGCAAAGTTCTACCGTCATTTAAATTATTTTTTTCTTCTCAATTTAATCGCATCCATTTTGAATTTATATAAAAAAAAATTGATCATTAATATAGATTGTGACGATCTCAAATGCTGCGGATTTTGTTTTTCACTTCCCAACTATCAATGATCAATTTGTATCCGACTCAAAATTTAGAATATTCTTCGATCAAATCACTTTCTCGAACGAATTCATAGTTGAAAAGTTACCAATTCTTGCAATCCATAAGATGATTATTGAAGATGAAGATGAAGATTAAATATTATGTATTAATATATTAATAAACTTTTTTTTTATAAATTAATTACGGTATTAATTATTTATCAATGACAAACAAAATTTATTTAATTATTTGTATGTATATATATTTTACGGTTGTGGACCGACATGTGCTTTATTGTACCGTATCTACCCTGTGTCCCATTACTCGGCGGAACACAGTGACATGAGGAAACCACAGAGAAAACTCACGCCAGTACAATCGGTGATAGGAAAATTTTCATTAATCACTAAAATTCTGCATTGTAGTGATTAATGAGCCTTTAACTTATACCTAACAACAATGATGTTCATGCAGGCCAATCGTATTCTTAAGAAGATCACCTATCAAAGTACTAACCACTCTAAAAGCTGCATAGATTGGGTGATCAACCGAATCATACGCCAGCTGCATAGCTATCACTGCCGCACTTATATTAAATAATCTTATTACAATTACAATAATAAACATTAATATTTTTTTAAAAATAGAGAAGGTAGCTTGAAAATGAACCGAAATTTAGAGCTAAATGTACGTCAATGTAGATCAATAATATTATTTTCTGGACATTTTCTGACTTCCTTCTTTATTTTTTTAATCGTTTTTCTTCCTTTATTTTTTCAATCTTCTCCTTTTTTCCCTTGTTCCTTCGTTCTTC
>NW_025403758.1:0-1127 GCF_020080835.1 Cotesia glomerata
CAAAAACAACTTAATGCTAGTATAAATCACTAACAATTATTACTACCTTTGCAAAAAAAAAATTCTTAAAAAATTCGCAAAAACAACGTAATCGCTAGTATAAATCACTAACAGTGAAAATCCAACTTTTACGTATCATAGATATATAGATGTGAGATTCAACTTATTTTGACTGAGATACGCAAAGTATGAGATTCAAACTTTCCTTCTGTAAAGTCAAGGAAGTAATCTCAGAATATTTATATAAAAACTTATGCGTCCATGATATACATGTTATTCATACGCATGCATATGCAGTCAATAATACATATCTACCACCTATGATTAATAAAGCCGTTACAGTACACTTGATGACAGATTTACAATGTCGAAAATTTTCTCTTATGCTCCAAGTATCGAGTGTCAATGATCTAATATGACCGTTGGTATCGCATAAACAAATGCCGAAATATAAATAAGATTTAAATAATTGATTAAATAATTTATTTATTATCTAGGTGGTGTTATTTTTATTCATGGGTATTATAAAGATAATCTTCCAAATATCAGGAAAGATTCCAGTGTCAAGAGATCTGTTGAAGTAAAGCAGTGAGAAAGAGTGAAATTTGCGGAAAATGATCTCTCAACCATCTTAGATCTAACCCATCAAGACTCTAGCCTTTTGATTTTGAAACAGTAAGATGTAGAGCTTTTGTTACATCTACAATATCAATTTTAGACCAATTAAATGAGCATTCAACCTTCCTAGAATGCTTCACAAGTATCAAGTTTAGAAAATCAATGCTACATGGTGGATGCTTCCTGACTATATTAGCATAGTATTCGTTCAACTCAAGTGGATCAAAGAAATTTAGCGGTGACGACGGATTTGATTTTATGAGTCCAAGATATTTTAGTTTGCTCCAGACAGTTGAGCCATGTGGTAGATTTAACAGCTCATTTTTCAAGTATTCTTCACGCGCATGATTCAACTGGTTTTTCAATTCTTTTCTTCTTAATTTGTAAAGAGCAAGCAAGTTGGGATCTTGATTTCTTCTAGCTTTCTTGTAAAGTTGATCTCGCTCTTTGCACTTCAATTTTAATTTTTGACGTTGAATAATTTTTACGAGCTGACGTTGATAATTTCT
>NW_025403759.1:0-1126 GCF_020080835.1 Cotesia glomerata
AAAGTACTTATGTGGACAATAAAACTGCGACGAATGCCGCCAACTACGTGAAAATCGGTTGATCCATTCAAAAGTTATTGCAGTTTGAAAATTCCAAAACAGTGTTCTATGAAACTTCTATCAGACTTTTGAGCTGGGAGAGCTCAAATGCATAGAAATATTATCTCTTTGAACTCAGCGAGCTCAAATTATCACATAAATTATATTTTGAGTTCAAAAATCTCAAAAATATCATAAGTACTATTTTAAGCGCCCAGGTATGGAATTAGCGGAAAGTTGCAGGGATGGCCTTTAGGGTGAACCGTTTTTCTAATTTTTTTATTTTATAAAGTATATATTAAAGATTATTCTCTTAAATTTTTATCAAAAAATATCATGTTGTTACAAAGTTATTAGCATTTTTGTGGAGCACCAAAAAAATTTCCCCCTCCATGATGCGATCTCTAACTCAAAAACGGATTATCTAAAACAAAAAAACCGAAAGAGCGTTGTAATCTGCATGCATGTGGTTATCGTTGCACGTAGAGGATTTTGAAAATTTGGATTTAAAAAAAAATGGCGACATATTAAAAATTTTTTCGTTTCTTTTCCTCATTTTTTAGATTCAAACAGCTCTAAAAAATCTTAAAAATCAAAATTTCCAAAATCCACTACGTGGAACTATAGCTACTAAATAGACGAATACGGGGAAAAAAAAGTTGCAAATCGGTTCATATTTATGCAAATTACAGTTCTCATCAGTTCAAAAAAAGTAGTTTCGAGAAAAACGCGTTTTCGTCGGAGTGCCGCGAGTGTAAAGTCATTTGACGCGCTGTCACAAAAATGACTATAACTCGGAAAATATTCGGAATTTTGATACCAAACTCTAGATACATGTTTTTGAATCTATAAACTTGGATTTAATAAAATAAAAAAAAAATTTTATTTTTTGAAATTTCACAGTGGCCATCCCTCTTAAGGCGATACATGTAATCGCCGTAATTTTTACCGTTTTCTGAGGATTTTTTTAATTGAGAAGGAATGAATGAATCATTTTGAAATTTTGTAGGGTTATTTATTATATATTGAAGTACAGAAAAAAATTTTTTTCTTATTTTTTTTTTCAAAATGGCCGCCGTAAAATGAA
>NW_025403760.1:0-1125 GCF_020080835.1 Cotesia glomerata
AAATTACATTTAGTTTTGACAGATAAATATTGATGTTAAATAACAAATGATGTATCTGAATTTAGCTGATTTGCTTTTCAAATAAATTATATTTTTTTGTTTACAAATGAAGATTAGTTATTTCTCTTATTTTCTTATTTAATATAAGTTGTAAAATAACTCACTGAATTTAATGAGAAAACATTTTATTGCCGTCATTGCCGCATATAAAATTTTATATCAGTTACTTTGGAACGATTCGGACCAGAAGATTTTGAGAAATCGCAAAAAAACTACAAAAAAAAATTTTTTCGAAAGTGGTTTTTTTGGAATAACTTTTAAACGACTCTACCGATCAATTTTAAAAACTAATCAGCTCTTAACATCAAAAAACCACGTCGATCGCGGCCAGTCCGGTCAAAATCGGTTGATTTGTTCGTGAGTTATCGTTGACGAAAGAAAACCGAAAAAAGCGTTTTTTTGGAATTACTCTGAAGTTTTCCACTCTGTCAATATAAACTTAAAGATTTTTTATGAAACTTAAAAAACTGCGTCGAATTTCACCAACCGCGAGAAAATCGGTTTATTCATTCAAAAATTATTGCGATTTGAAAATTAAAAAAATAGTGTTTTATCAAACTACTATCAAACTTTTCAGCTCGAAGAGCTCAAAAGCATACAAAAGCTATTTTTTTGAGCTCGGAGAGATCAAAATAATACACAAATTGTATTTATGAGCTCGAAGAACTCTAATACGTCATAAGTGCAATTTCAAACGTTTAGGTATAGAATTGGCGGGAAGTTGCAGGAATGGCCTTCAGGGTCAACCGTTTTTCTAATTTTTTTTTCTCATTCCATCTACAAAATATTGTTCTTTACATAGAAAAAAAAATTCTCACCAAAGGATAGTTCTTAATTTCAATTTTAAGTACTTGCTGGATGAATTTGAAGTTTTCTCATATAATTAAACCGTTAAAATCATTTTTTTTGCTTAAATGATCTATAGCATAGCGACATTTCATGATATGCATTTGACCATATGGAAGTTGTAGGTGAATCCTTCCTCTTTAAAAGCTCTGACAGCTTTATTTTCAACCCATGTGTGTGTGTGTGTGTGTGTGTGTGTGTGTGTGTGTGTGTGTGTGT
>NW_025403761.1:0-1120 GCF_020080835.1 Cotesia glomerata
TTGTTCTCAAACGATCTACGCCGTAAATTTTTCTTCCGTTTGTTATTCTCTTTTGTATTTCATGCGTGGAAAAATACAAGAATAGTATTTAATCGTGTTTTACAGGTTTTTTTTTTTCAAATTTGTAACTGCAATTTTCCCAATTTTTTTGGTTTTTTGAGATTTTTTTAATTTTTAAACGTTAACGGGGCACTGGGCTAATTAACGTTCAGATTTAGATTCAGTAAATTAAAATACAAAAGAATCATACTTGATCCGGGTCCACAAGAATTTTTTCATCGCCGTGACTGCAGTTTTATGCATTTTTTTGGGGTTTTTTGCATTATGCTCAAAATTGGAGGGTTACCGGGTCAAACGGACTTGAAATTCGGATTCAGTGGGTCAATATTCATTTCGATAGGTAGGTGCAATCCAAAGTACATACCACTTTTTTTTGTGTGCCGGAGTTATGTATGATCATATATTTTGGATATATTCTATGTAACAACTATATTTATTAGAATATTTGTCAGACAATTAAAAATTTTAAAAATTTAGGCATTATAACGATATCACAATATTTGATTATAAAAATATACAATGTTATAATTTTTTTTATCAACTGTTGTTTTATTAAAAAGTATAAAAATTACGATAAAATAGTGTCATTTATTGTTTTCTTGTAATTAATGAAATTTATCTCAGAGGCAATTTATTGAAAGGGTTCAGCTATCAATCTATCTTATAGAAAATTGAATTCTTTACAAAAAAGGTCCTTTGCAATTTAGGTGTCAGATCAATAGTTTAGGAGAAAAAATAAAAAAACCACGACTTTTGAGCAAAAATCGAATGTACAATTTTTTACTGGCGAGGTAACTCATAAATTGGAAATAAGCTGTCAGAGCTTTTAAAGAGGAAGGATTCCTCTACAACTTCTGCCCATGGTCAAATGAATATCATGAAATGTCGCTATGCTATAGATAATTTAAGCAAAAAAAATTATTTTAACGGGTTAATTATATGGGAAAACTTTAAATTCATCCAGCGAGTACTTAAAATTGAAATTAAGAACTATCCCTTGGTGAGAATTTTTTTTTCTATGTTCAGAACAATATTTCGTCAATGGAGTGAGAAAAAAAAA
>NW_025403762.1:0-6921 GCF_020080835.1 Cotesia glomerata
GTTTGTATTTTTCCCGCAGAAATTGAATGTTTATAAAGTTTCAATATAAATCAATGAGGGAGGGACAAAATGCAGAGAGGGAGGGACAAAATGCAGATGTTATGTCCAGCGAGGTCACTAGATTGC
The DNA here is from genome assembly GCF_020080835.1 of Cotesia glomerata. Taxonomy (NCBI): domain Eukaryota; kingdom Metazoa; phylum Arthropoda; class Insecta; order Hymenoptera; family Braconidae; genus Cotesia; species Cotesia glomerata. The sequence continues at coordinate 127 of NW_025403762.1, forward strand.
TCGTAACGCCTCTTCTGGACTGAAGTGTGAGTTGTAGTCACGCGGGATCAATTTAAATTTGTTGTTGTTTATTAATTCAGTTTTTGATAATGGGATTTGTTAGATTAAATTAAGAAAAGGGGGAAACTTTAGTTAGGGGGACTGTTTTAAATGATAAATAAATAATTATCAGAGAGCTTGATTTTATTCAGTGGTTTCATCTACAGCAAGTGCTCGGTTACGGCTCTCAGGGAGAAGTGTTATTACAAGGAGTCTCGGTTTTAGGTCCGAGTTTTCCAGTTTCACTTCCTCCCTCTCTGGTTCACACCAATACACTTAACATATACATGTCTTCATCTAACGTTTACAGAACGCATACAATAACATATATTCGAATACACACTAATACTTATAACTTTTATATGTAGGTTTACTGTATACTAACTAGGTACCCACACAGACATATGTGAGGGGCTGTCATGCTATCCTATATTATTCTTATACTTTAGATTCTTATATTTGTTAGTTACAATAGTTATTACTTTTTGGTGTTTAACTAATTATTTCTACCCTTATTATTTATTATAATATTATTCTTAGTCAGTATTTTACTATTATTATTATAGTATTATAATTGCATGTATTATTGCTTATTAAATATTAACAAAGTTAGATTATAATATTTCTTTATATATTTTTAGTGTTGCGGCTGTGGTCCGACTTGTGCCTTTTGTATCGCATTTGCCCTGTTCCTCACCTTTCTTTTAGGCTCTAAAGACAGTGACATGGGGAAACCACAGGAAAAACCCATGTCGATACAAATATATACATCATATTAATATTAATATGAATCTATCATTATTTGGTTATTAATCCATATAAAAACTATCCTTTAGTTAAACTAAAACATTAATATTATTTAATAATTATAAGATATTCTAAAAGTATTTGTTTATTTATCTAACAAATGGTCCTAGTGTTGGTTGTTTTAAGGCTTTATGCTTTCTATTTCGTATTTATTATATCTCATAATTTGTGACCTCTTGAGAATATTTAGCTAAAATGATTTTAGTTAGAAAAACCCTTAATAAAATGTTTAACACGTGTTTTCCTTTTATGAGTTTTCACAAAGGTCTAGTTGTTAAGTAACACGTGTGCATTTTATTCAAGTACTTTTATAGTTCTGAGAAATGTTGACAAAGTTAGTTGGTTGATTGTTTATTTAAGGAGATTACTATACTTTAACTTATGTGCTACAACAATTTTGTATATAAACAAAATGCATTATTTGTAATATATAATTTATTATAAATTAAGTTAAATAATTCAAATTATAGTGAATTTGCCGCGTAATGCATCAATTCGACATCTACTATATCATCGGATATAACAGTTTTCAATTATCTATATGTTTGTACACATGTATGTACATATAAATAACCTAAATAAGAGTAAATATGTGTATGTAATGTTACAGATGTTCAAATAAATTTGGACAAGTTCATTCATGATCACGAATTCAAAAAATTATTAACGCTTTCTATTTTTTTTTATTGAATATTATCAATATTGTCATTAGTTTTATAAACTATATATTGATACATACTCGAAACTAAAATCGGAAAATTATTATTATTACTTGATAAATTTTTAATTTTAGGTTAAGTTCTGAAAGTAATGATTGTTAATTTAAATAATGTCATTATTTAACTGAATTAATGATTAAAAATATATTTTACTATTGATAAAGTTCAATAAGAAACCTAACAGCTGAGTATTTTTGACATCAAAAATTAAATGAAACGACGTAAATTGTTTCTCCGAATTAGTAGCCATAGAAAAAGTTTCAAGATGAATTCGCTTGATGAATCTGTTATTGTGTGTGATACTCCCAAAATGAATAAATCATCTAAGAAAATGAATGGATCAGTTCAAAAAAATTTATCAAGTCCAGCTAGAAGACAGACCAGATCCCAAAGAAAACCATTGTATCCTGTTCACATGAGTCCTGTCAATCGCAAAAACATGTGGTAACTATTCATTCATAATTATACACTTATTTATTTATTATTATTAATAAATATTTTTAATAATAGCTCTAGTAAAACATCCCAATCAGTTACGAAAAAAAAACGTTTACACGAAGTCGAAATTTTATCATCAAGGAAAAGACAAAAAACTTGTATTAATGAAACTATTGTGATAAGTGATGATGACGATGATGATGATAATAATAATGTTAATAATAGTAAAAATAATGGCAAAAGTCATGAATCCCAAATGACTAATAAATTGAAGGATACTCCTGAAGTAATTGTCATTGATAATTTTACTCCTAATGTTAATAATAAAAGGTTAAGGCCTCGTAATAGTAATGTAAATAATCAAGAAATAAAGAGAAAGAAAAGAATTGAGGATAAAATTAAAGAAAGAAAAAAATTTAGGAAAATTCAAAACATGGAACGAACACGGAATCGTGCTCGTAAAAATATTGGTATTCATAATTGCATTTAATATTTTTAGTTTTAATTGATTCGATTCGTTCACAAATACATTAAATTATTTGTTTTTTTTAGAGGAAAATAAGAAAAATGAAGACGTTGCTGTCATCTGGTCTTCAGCTAAAGATGATAATACTGCACTTGAAAATAACCAGAAAATTAGTACAAAGAGTAATAATGAAACTCCACAGCTGTTTTTTGTTGATACAAAGGGGGATGATTCAATTTGCGAGAAAATAACTTTGCTACCGAAATCTGAAATTTTGTATACAGCAAATAAATTTACTAAATTTGATACAGCACCCACTACTTCTACTACTACTAGTACAACTACTAATACTAATAATACAGTAACATCAGAACAAGCCAAAAGTAATACATCAGATGATCAAAATAATAAACAGATTCATAAATTACGAGAAATTATAGTCGATGGTCTTAATGTTGCATTTGGGTATGTTTTATTTTAAATTTTGTAATTGTATTATTCTTAACTCTAAACTAATAAGATATAATGTTGACATGAAAATGAAAAAAAATTATTATTCTAGGTACTCACCTGGAAGAAAAGTCTTCGAAAAAAATGGTTTACAATTAGTCCTAGATTATTTTCAGGATCGTGGACATGAAGTCAAAATTTTTTTGCCACAAATTCACCGAAATCGTTATCGAGGTTTTCTTGAACAGTGGCATCGTAAAGGCTTGGTTATTTTTACACCTAGTAGAAATATTGGCGGGAAAAAAATTGTACCATATGATGACAGGTTATACATTGAATATATGATTAATTAAAAAAAAAAAAAAAAAAAAAAAACGTTTCTAAAATAACAAACTTATTTTTATTCATAGGTTTATTTTGGACTATGCAACCAAATGTAAAGGAATCGTGGTTTCTTCTGATCAGTATCGGGATTTGTGGCACGAAAAACCTGAATGGCGTGAGACCATTGAGAAACGATTGCTTGCACCAACATTCGCCGGAGAGTACGTTATGTTCCCAGAAGATCCACTGGGCAGAGGTGGTCCATCGCTGAATGAGTTTCTTAAGCATTAATTATTCTATTAAGGGATAAAAAATCAGATGGGTACAAAGTTTCGTTATTTATTTAATTAACGTATAAGCGTTTTGTTTTCACTCGACGAAAAAAAAAAACACGTTTTTAAACTACAATAAAATTACTTTTTTTTTAAATATTTAATATATTGTACAAAAAATTATCTTGTAAGTAACGATTAGTTGGTATAAAAATAAAAAATAAATAAAATTTTATTAAGACTGGAACTTTTATGAAAAGTTTATACTGGGATCCCACGATGGACGCCAACACCACTTTTCGAGATTGACGTACAGAAATCCATACTTTCTTGAGCTGCTTCACGAGCCACCTTTTGCATCGGTGGTTGCTGTACTTGGATCTACTTTTAGCACTCGACACAAATTTTTTCAAAAGTGCGACAAAGTTGAACTGGATATCTAAAAAAGTAATTCAATTAAAAATAACCAAAATAATAATCATGAATTTCACCTATAAAAGTTTGAAAAAAAACTTTACTAGTTTTAGAAAAATAATTTTTGAAGTACATAGTCACTCCATCAACAACTGTTGTTTTTGATGATGAGGATGATGATCTTCAGATTCGGACCCAGTCTACGACCAGACTCAAACAGACGATACTTGTCTCACCTTCAAACAATGCGTGCTGATATTTTTTTTTTCTCTTCCGTGGACTCAGTCTTTTAGATTTAGATTTCTTAGATGATAAATCGTTTTTATTATCCCTTGAGGTTAGAATCACCTCAAAAAGTCGATCTGATTCAGTAGCAGTACCTCATCAATTGGTTCTATTTAAATTAAATAATTCTGTTAAATCGGACGTCTGGAAATAATCTTCGCTGACGTGGATCATCTAATACTCTGTTTGACAGTAACAATTTAAAAAATCTGCCGATGATAAATTTTTCCTTCAATAGTACCTGGCCGTTATCAATCCGATAAATGGTCACTTGTTTATCTTGACCGATACGCCAAGCGCACGCTCACGTGCCTGCCAATGTCGGTAGCAGGATTCAATCAGGATCATAAATAACAACACGATTTGCTCCCTGTTAAATTAACTCCCAAACCTCCAACTCTTGATTGCAGTTGATAATAAAGACAAAGTATGAATCATTTTTCATTAAACCTACGAATTGCTCTCTGATCGTTCGTTCATGGGTGTTAAGCCATCAAGTCTCAGATAGGTGTACTTTTTGTTGTTGAATTAAAAGCTTCAAGTACGTGGGAGCATTTGCTCCGCCTTTGAGTAAAAATTAAAAACTCGATGGCCTTGACTTTCTCCAAATTTTCAAGAAGTATTTCATAACCACTGTCATCTTCCCATCTTTTCCAGAAGCCGAATTTTTCTTGTTATCAATATTTTCACAAGTATCTATTACTTCATCATATGCCTTTTTCATTTTGACTATTATAAATAAACAAATCTGGATGATTGCATAATTTTCTCAAGGCTGTTAATGCAACCAAAGTTTTAGCGCGGTATCTGTATTGTCACCCCCCATTTGCTTTATGTATCAAAACAGAACCAACGCATTCAGATTTTAAAAATTTCTTTTCTATAAATCTGGTTTGCTCTTGGTTAAACTTCACAAATAACACTTGTTCATTTTTTTTTCGGCAAATTAATATGATCTTGAACATCATTTTTTGGTCCTCCGTAACATATATGGACTGATACGTCTTTTAGCATCGTAGCAACTTCAAAGCCGTTTGCTTCTCTGCAGTGCAGATGGCGTTAGAATATCCTCCTTTTGGTAACGGCGTAGCGCGCAATGCTCTATAAATGCATCAATTTGTACCAAGTTTTCCGGCAAAATGAAATCAGCCAATAATGACCATAGTCTTTTAGTGAATTTTGCATCGGACTACCAGTTGAATAAAGATCGATGAGGTTGGTACAAAACTTTTTAACAACTTTAGTAACTTTTAGCTTGAGGATTACGGATTTTATGGCGCTTCATCCAAAACAACATAGTGCCACCTACAAAGGTACAGGTCTACATGATTCAAAACATCCAGAATATGAAGTTAATAAAAACCCCGCCAGTCTTTAAACTCTCAAGTAAATCTCCTGGATCCCACTTGATGTGTTCCAGAGTGATGGAGTGTTACAACACTGCACAGGCCACCAGTCGTGAAAAATAAAGTTGAACCCATTGCTCAAGTAATGTCGCTGGACATACAACCAACGTTGGACCAAGTCCACGAAATCTACCACACCCCATCAGAACAACAATTCACTGCAAATCAAGACCACTGCAAAAAGCAATATACACCTGGACTGCAAAAATTATCTTATTATTATAAATAAAAGTAATTATTTATTTATGAAATTAGAAAATTAGTTAATTTAGCGTAATTCAGGATGAAACCAAAGAAAATTTTAAGAAACCGTATTATAAACTTCAAAAGATCAAAGTATTCAAACGAACCTGTTTTTCCCAAACCCATTTCATCACCCAGTAAACCTCCTAATCCACGACTACAGTGTAGCTCCCCAGAGCCAACGAACCTGATACTTTTTATACTCAAAAAGCTTTTTTTCCTCCACAAAATTTCGTGGAACTTTTTAAATAAATGGTCCAACTGTTCGTAGCTGACTATCATGAAGCCCACTGCATTTCATTCTTTCGTCTGCTGCTTTTTACTTATACAAAAATTCATCTCCATCATCAAGAACCTAACTTTTTTGATGATTCTATCGAGAGATCGTTTTCTCTTTTCTTTGAAACTTTTATACTCATCTTCCTCTGAATCATCGCTGCTTGGGAACATTCTCACTACCATCTTTCATTCTCAATATCTTTTAAGTATTATTTACAGATGTCAGAATTGATGTGAAAGGAGATTCACTCTGCCAACTTCGCGGTGCTGCTGCGTCTTCATTGGAAAGGATATGGTAGATGCATTTGAAGATAATTTAAACTTTTTTTCTTTTGGACTCTTTTTTGTTAGATTTCCTCATTCAAGTTTCCTTTAGTTTGATTCGACTTGGCAACTTCTAGCTTTAACAGATGTTTTCTCTTAGCAGCCACTTCCAGCTTGTCTTTTAAGATACCTCTCCTCCAAACCAATAACCGAGTCGTTACTATTAAAATGTACTAGAAGAATCTTTTTTTTTTTCTGCAGACTCAGCTCTCAAAGGGAGTAATTTCTCCAACTTGTACTCGTCTATTATCTACCTCAACATTTTCCAAGTGATGATCTGTTTCTTTTATATCAGTCTTATTTAATGAGTATTTTGATTTTAATTCTAT
>NW_025403763.1:0-1120 GCF_020080835.1 Cotesia glomerata
GACCAGAAATAGGTGACTGAATGGTAGTTACGGACAATGTCTCCGGATAGCTTAACTTTGGGAGAGCCTCTTGGCGCGCTAACCAAACGATCCGGGTTCGAGTCGGTCTGGGCTGTCTGAATTATTTTTCGGTTTACCGAAAAAGTCCTACTGTAAGGTCTCCTCTTCCCTTTATCCTTTATTTCCCCAGTTCCCAAATTTCTTTAATGACAAATTTAGCTATAAATAAGCTAAATTTGGGATAATAGTAACCATAATTTATAGCTAAATTTGTCATTAAAGACAAATTTGAGGAACTGGGGAAATAAAGGATAAAGGGAGAGGAGGGACCTACTTAGTAGAATTTTTTCGGTAACCGAAAAAAATAATTCAGACAGCCCAGACCGGGACACGAACCCGGATCGTTTGGTTACGCGCCAAAGGCTCTCCCAGTTAAGCTATCCGAGACATTGTCCGTAACTACGATTCAGTCACCTAATAAGACCTACCGAGTAATAAACACCACCGTCCATCTTACGGTCAAGAGCCATAATTTATAGCTAAATTTGTCATTAAAGACAAATTTGGGAACTGGGGAAATAAAGGATAAAGGGAAGAGGAGGGACCTTACTCAGTAGGAATTTTTTCGGTAACCGAAAAAATAATTCAGACAGCCCAGACCGGGACTCGAACCCGGATCGTTTGGTTACGCGCCAAAGGCTCTCCCAGTTAAGCTATCCGAGACATTGTCCGTAACTACGATTCAGTCACCTAATAAGACCTACCGAGTAATAAACACCACCGTCCATCTTACGGTCAAGAGCCATAATTTATAGCTAAATTTGTCATTAAAGACAAATTTGGGAACTGAGGAAATAAAGGATAAAGGGGAGGAGGAGGGACCTTACTCAGTAGGAATTTTTCGGTAACCGAAAAAATAATTCAGAACAGCAGACCGGGACACGAACCCGGATCGTTTGGTTACGCCAAAGGCTCTCCCAGTTAAGCTATCCGAGACATTGTCCGTAACTACCATTCAGTCACCTAATAAGACCTACCGGTAATAAACACCACCGTCCATCTTACGGTCAAAGAGCCATAATTTATAGTCAATATGCTATCAACCATCCATTCGGTATCT
>NW_025403764.1:0-1120 GCF_020080835.1 Cotesia glomerata
TAATAAATACATACGACACAAAACATCAACAACAAATATAACCTATACGATATTCAGGCGCACGCGTGTAGCGCACTCTAATTTACTTCACTGTGATGTGGAATCTACATCACGGTGATAAAATATTTGTATCACCTCAAACCAAAACTAACACCACTCGTACAATCGTATTTTTACATCATTAGTGATGCAATTTTTAAATCATCTTTTTTTCCGTGCAATTGAAATGGTATAAAAAACACTTTTATTTTCATCAAAACTCTATTGGTAATAATACTTTGATCTAGTTTTGACGATTGATCAAAAATTTTAACTTTATCAATTCATTTTGTATTTGTCCTTTAGAATCAAGCGATTTTTCTTGAAATTGATTTTTTTATCGACGATTTTTTTTATAATAACGACTAACTTTATCAATTATCTTATATTAATCTATAATGGTCCTTTTAACACGCGTATTTTTAACTTCCCGCTAAGAAAATCGAAGATTTTCAAAAATCGGGAAGTTATTGTTTTCGCCCCGTTTTACGAAAATCGAGTTTTCATCGAATCTCGACGTTTCGAGGTCCTAGAAAGCTTTCCTGACTATTCCCGCGATGATGTCTGTATGTCTGTATGTATGTATATGCGCGCGCGTGTGTGTGTGATGTATGTAAACCTCTCATAATTTTTGAACCGCTTGACCGATTTGATCGCGGTGTTGGTGCCATTCGAAAGGGCTTGACTAAACTTAGATTTTCAGTATACTTTTGAACGATTCTGACCGGTAGATTTTAAGAAATCACAAAAAAACTATAAAAAAAATTTTATCCAATGGGGTTTTTTTGGAATAACTTTCAAACGGCTTTACCGATCAATTCCAAAAACTAATCAGCTTTTAACATAAAAAAAAACCACGTCGATCGCTGCCAGTCCGGTCAAAATCGGTTGATTCGTTCGTGAGTTATCGTTGACGAAAGAAAACCGAAAAAAGTGTTTTTTCGGAATTACTTCGAAATTTTCCGTTCTATCAATTTAAACTTGGAAATTCTTCATGAAGCTTAAAAAACTGCGTCGAATGCCACCGACCGCGTAAAAATCGGTTTATTCATTCAAAAGTTATTTCGATTTGAAAATTTGT
>NW_025403765.1:0-1120 GCF_020080835.1 Cotesia glomerata
CACGCATATACCACATTCTTACATACATACAATATACACATTCTAACATACATACATACTTACAATAAGTAAGCTATTTTTTGTCTACACTAGAAATTACTAGGAAATTATTTATATGGCAAAACAACGTTTGCCGGGTCAGCTAGTATATACATATATACATATATATATATATATGCTATACTGCTATATATATATATATATATATATATATATATATAATACATGCTATATATATATATATATATATATATATATATATGCTATATATATATATATATATTTGTCGTAGTCTTTTCGCAAAATTCGGCATTCCATGAAAAACCTAGGCACTTTCAGAAACGCCGACGTTTTGTGAAAAATTATAATTTTCATCAAATGACCACTCGACTCTGGGATATCGTATTAAAACAAGTTACACAATCGGGCGCAGTTTATAGTTTGATGTTTCATGTAATGCCTGTAAAGCGTCAAGTGTAATGTAATTAAAAAAAAATTAATTAAAAAACAAATTTTTTTATTCTTATTTAAAATATAATCAATATAAACACGTTCATTAAAATGCACATCAATAACTATGTTATTTTATCCATTTATTTTATTTTACTTATGAGGACATGGTCCAAAATATATACTATTTTTAATATGAACTCAATCGGTTAATTAGTTTAGAAATTACAGCATTTTAAAATTTTGAAAATTTTAAAATTCCATACTCCCACTACATCTCCTTCAAATTACTTTTGAATGCGTCAAGATATTTACTTTCAGTAAAATACATCTGAAAGCTGAGAAATTAAACTTCAATTTACATGTTTTTAACTTCCTGCTAAGAAAATGGAAGATTTTCAAAAATCGGAAAGTTATTGTTTCCACCCCGTTTTGCAAAAATCGAGTTTTCATCAGATCTTGACGTTTGAAGGTCACAGGACGCTTTCCTGACTATCCCCGCGAGGTTGTCATGGTGTCTGTATGTATGTGTGTGTGTGTGTGTGTGTGTGTGTGTGTGTGTGTGTGTGTGTGTGTGTGTGTGTGTGTGTGTGTGTGTGTGTGTGTGTGTGTGTGTGTGTGTGTGTGTGTGTGTGTGTGTGTGTGTGTGTGTGTGTGTGTGTGTGTGTGT
>NW_025403766.1:0-1119 GCF_020080835.1 Cotesia glomerata
TATGGGAACGAACATTGTAACACGAGAATTTTATATATTAGTTTAGGGTGTATCAAAAAAAATAAAATTTTTTTTTTTTTTCAATCGTGTTGAAAAGTTGAAAGTACATACAAAAACAAAATTTTGGTACCTATTAGAGCCCTTAATATTAATATTAAGGTTTGCCTCAATACATTTCTAATTTTTCTATTCAAATAACACGGGAAAATATTTTTTTTTATTTTCGAATTTTAATTACTTTGGAATGGCTTGCTTACGCAACATCTCAAAAAAACCTTATAGGAAATTTTACGCTCTACAAAAAACGTCCTTAGGTCAAAGTTCTTCAGATCAACCGTTTTAAAGATATCTGCGATCAAAAATAACATTAATCAAAAATTTCATATATTTTCCAATAAAACTGCAAAAAAAAATCATACTCTATATTTACATTATATTTTTTTTGGAAAATCACTTATATTCTTTTAATCTGAGACTTTAAACATTTTTTTTGATTCTTACTCCATACGTAACTCACAAAAATCACAAATACATAAATATAAAGGTTAAAAATATCAAATAAATGATTTTTGGATCCCCGTGTAAAAATAAATCGTATTAAAAAAGTCTCAAAAATGTCGTTTTTTTAACTCGTCAGCACTCACGTTATAAGCATTTTGCTCACGCAACAACATCCGACTTATAAAGCAGCGCTGTAGTGCAAGTGAGACACTAAAATTCACGTGAGTTATGACGGGTTAAGATCTTAACAGGCGAGACCATCTTTTTCTCGCTTTGCTCTCACGGAGTTCAACGGAACTATCTCTGTCGCATTCCCAACAGCAGAGCAATTGCAGTTTCGATTGGTTTCACGAAAAGAATGAAATTTTTGAAAAAAACGCTTTGTGGTGAAATAGTTTATTAAATTATCTATTATCTCTAAAAACGTTTTTTCAAAATTTCCATTCATTTCGCTAAGCCAATTGAAACTGCAATCACTGGTCTCGACTGTTAAACGTGACCAAAACCAAGACTGTTTTTAGACTCTTTTAAGACACTGAAACCAAATTCCGAGAGCAGATTTTTCAAATTTGGTTCTCAAATTTGTTAGAAAATTAAGTTTTAGACATTTTTTAGACG
>NW_025403767.1:0-1119 GCF_020080835.1 Cotesia glomerata
ATATATATATATATATATATATATATATATATATATATATATATATATATATATATATGATATTTTCGGCATTGTATGTTCTCTAACTTCCATAATTCTTTAAGGATCTTAATAAAACTTAACATACTCATTCTCGGGACTATTTCTGAGGTTGAGTTCTAAGATGAGCCAAATCGGTCGATTAGTTTAGAAATGAGGCCAGTTTAAAAATTTTCGACAATCGAAAAAAATTTTATACTTTTTTTGTATTACCGTGAAATAACTATTGAATGCGATTTCGTATCGAATTTCTGTGAATTGCATGTGAAAGCTTATTTAATTACCTTTAGTTTACATACTTTACCATCAGTCTGGCCAAAATTACCTACTTTTCCAGACAGATCTAAGTAAACTTTACTTTTGCATTCGTTTTGATGTCATTCTTCTTTTATTGCAACAAAAATTTTAATTAAAGAAGACAATAGATAAATTATGTGAATATGATAGGAATGTTCAAATTATCAGAGTTTTAGATTAATATGAATAAGAAATCTACTTCCATTTCGGCTGCTGAATGGTCTTTTATAAGATGAATCCTTTGTTATTAGTCACGATAATGGGAAATCCCCGCACATATAACATACGAAATCAACTTATTAAGTGACTCAGTAAACTGCATGCAACAATCAAAAGCAGAAAAACATAGCCAACAGGTAATTAAAACGCCAATGAAATTTTTAATGTTGTGAATTTTTTTAATTATTCGTTTAGGTTTGAAGATATAGCCGACATGGTTAATCCGCTGACTGGCCGCACAGTTATTGCTCGAGAGCGCCAACAACACCGACCACGAATGCCTCAAAGTATTAGTCATATTGCTCCAATGCTGGATCGTTATTTACCGGTAGCAGAAATTTGGCGAGGTGAAGTACAAGCAGATGATGGGACATTTCAGGTATATAAGCTTACACATGATATTAGTAATAATAATAATAATAATAATAATAATAATAATAATAATAATAATAATAATAATAATAATAATAATAATAATAATAATAATAATAATAATAATAATAATAATAATAATAATAATAATAATAATAATAATAATAATAATAATAATAATAATAATAATAA
>NW_025403768.1:0-1119 GCF_020080835.1 Cotesia glomerata
GCTTCCCTGACTATCCCTGCGAGGTTGTCACTATGTCTGTATGTATGTGTGTGTGTGTGTGTGTGTGTGTGTGTGTGTGTGTGTGTGTGTGTGTGTGTGTGTGTGTGTGTGTGTGTGTGTAAGTATGTGAATCACTTATAACTTTTGAACGGTTGAACCGATTTCATCGCGGTTGGTTCCATTCGAAAGGGCTTCGCCAAACTTAGATTTATTGAGAATTTAAACCGATTCGGACCGATAGATTTTGAGAAATTTTGAAAAATCTCAAAAAAAATTAGAAAAAAATCATTTTTGAAAGTGGTTTTTTTGGAATATCTTTTAAACGGCTCGATCGATCAATTTCAAAAACTAATCAGCTCTTAACGTCAAAAAACCACGCCGATCGGCGCTAATCCGGTCAAAATCGGTTGATTCGTTCGAGAGATAGCGTGAACGAAATAAAACCGAAAAAACTGTTTTTTTCACATAACTTCGTCATTTCTTCTCGGATCGTTTTTGATGATAGAGAATAATTTCAGAGGTTAAAAAACCGCGTCGATTGCCGTCGAAAACGTGGAAATAGGTTGATTAGTTCGAGAGATATCCTCGACGAAATATTTGGAAATAAGGATTTTTTCAACATAACTTCGACATTTTTTGGAATAACTTTCAAACAGCGCTACCGATCGGTTCCAAAGATTAGTTAGCTCTTAACATCATGAAACTGCGGCGATTTCCTGCAAGCTGGTCAAAATCGGTTGATTCGTTCGAGAGATATCGTGAACGAAAGAAAACCGAAAAAGTGTTTTCAGAGTTACTCCGAAATTTCTAGTTTGACCAATTGAAACTTAGAAATTATTCATAAGGCTTAAAAAACTACGTAGAATGCCGCCAACCGCGTAAAAATCGGTTCATTCATTCAAAAGTTATTGCGGTATGAACATTCAAAAAATAGTGTTCCATGAAACTTCTATCAGACTTTTGAGCTCAAAAGCTCAAAAGCATAGAAAAGGTATCTTTTCGAGCTCGGAGAGCTTAAAACAACACACAGATTGTACTTTTGAGCTCGAAGAGCTCAAAAAAGCGGCCAGGTATTAACGGAATTAGCGGGAAGTTGCAGGGATGGCCTTTAGGGTCAAC
>NW_025403769.1:0-1117 GCF_020080835.1 Cotesia glomerata
AATTTTCGGATTTCTGTACTCGCTAACTATTTTACCAAAAATAGCGATTCAAATTTTTATAAATATAATTTACCACTATCAAACTGTAATGCACCAAAAAATTCTGATATTTTAAAAATTAGTGTACATGATTATGCATTAGAATCTTTTTGCGAGTGCACAATTATTTTTTCTATATTTAATAATATTTCAATATCTTATTAAATTTTACAAATATAATTTGTTATCCTAAGACTTTCACAATAATATAAATTTTAAAAACTTGAAATATTTTTTGAATTCAATTTTTCAACTCACCACCTCTGCAGCCATTAAAATGTTTTAATTCATGAAATATATTTTAAATTTGATTTCAGCTTAACCACTTTCTTATCTACTACAATTTTTCAATTTCATATGGTTAGCTTCTAGTCTGTGCAGTTATTTTTTATTTTTAGTTAATAATTACTCAATAAATTAGTTGATTTTCAAATATTATTTTTCATCTTATGACCGCAGCAGAATTTAAAATTTTTAGTACGTGAAATAAATTTTAAATTCGATTTTTAGTTCCACCATTTTCTAAGTTACTATAATTTATAATCTTATTTTGTTATCTTCTCGGGAACGCAGTTTTTCTTCAATTTTCCATTAAATTTTAAAATTTTCAAATATGATTTTTCATCTTACCACCTCTGTACCAATTGAAACTTTTTAATACATAGAAAATTTTATTGAATTTGATTTTCAGCACCATCACTTTTCCATCTACCATAATTATATTATTTTATTTGGTCATCTTCCCACAAGTGTACAGTTTTTGATTTATTTCGAGATAATAATTTTCCAATAAATAAACAAATTTAAAAAAAGAATTTTATATCTACCTAATTTTGCACTAATGATAATTTTTTTAAGTTAACAATGAACAAATTCCTACTTTTAACATTTTTATTTTATTGCCATATTTTCCATTATTTTTCATTTCAATTTACGTAATTCATTGATTCAAATTTTTTATTTAACTTTCAATTTCATCAATCCCATCAACTTCATCATCTTAACATTTATAATAACTTCGTAAATTCATTCCGTTTTCTTCTCGCAAGTGCACATTATTTGTCTATTTGATTTAATT
>NW_025403770.1:0-1117 GCF_020080835.1 Cotesia glomerata
GTGTATTATACGCGGACCAAAGTGCGGAGAACGCGGCCCATCATGCCGGCGCATCCAGGTGCCCAGTATTTAAAGAGGCACCTTGTGAAGATAACAAACAAAACAGAGAGAGATTATGTGGCATGAGGCTTTCGTCTACCTCCGAAAGAGGCCGTTTCCTGGCCTCAAAAGAGCTACAAGTACACGCACGTGTTGTCCTACTCCCACTGTTATAACGAGAACACAGCCCAGTTCGCAGACAAGCGAAAACCGCCGTTCTCTTTGTGTTTATACACATTCATTGAACGGCTGCAAGAATTACGTATAATCAGGTGTGTGTAACTCTCATCGACTCCTCTGGCAACTCATTCCCTGTAGGGCACATCGAGATGTACCCATTGCGGATATGAGCTGTATCCAGCAGAAGACCACGGGTAGGCGGAGTCGATTGAAGACCATGTTGTTTGTGTGATGTGTTGTGTGTAAAGTATGACTTTTCACGTGTAAGTGTTTGCGTGTGTAGGGTGCCCGGGCACTTGTGTTATTTGTGGTCATTTTCCCCTAGCTTATTCTACGTCAGTCATCCAAAAGCTTTATACTGTCCTCACAATTGTGTAGAGCATATCGCTTGCAGCTCAGGGCGCTCCGACTCTACCTAGGTGGATGTCTGTTGAGTCTCGTCCCTAGTCGCGTTTTCATTAGCTAGCTTGGCTTGGAGTTTGGCAACACATTACTACTTTACTGGAAACCTTTTTAAAAGCTTGAAGTTACTTTGGGATGTGGTACCGCATCGCGCAACGCTCGCCCACTCTGCGTTCCCACCCCTTAATCCTTGAGCACCCTCACGTTGGAGGCTCGTACTCATGGCATTCAAGCATTGGTATGCTCCACGTTGTCGACCCTTTTCTCCTAACCCATTCTCCCTGGGCAATAATCGTCGCAGAATCTACTGTCTGCATGAAACAGTACTTGTATTGGTATTCTCTAAAGCAACCGTGGCCGGTTAGGATTTGGGTCAGCCAGAAGTTAGGGCTGATCCATTATAACAAACAAACAGACATGAAGATATTGCAGCTAAACCTAAACCATTTGTAATAATACTTTTACAGTGTTTACACGCTGTGGCATTTCCCGCCGG
>NW_025403771.1:0-1117 GCF_020080835.1 Cotesia glomerata
TAATAATTATTATTAATAATAATAATAATAATAATAATTATTATAATATTATTATTATTATAATAATTTAATTATATTTACTTTAATAAATAGATATCACAACCAAGAGGTGATTACAAAGAGCTCTTGGAATTGGGTTTTATTTTTTTGGGAGCTGAACCGCCTAGCGGAATAATTTTCAAACAACCTGGAGCGGTACATCACGCAAGATAGATAGCTAAAGCGATTTACAGCTTGAAAATATTTGTATTTAGAAATCAATTTAAACTCTCGAATCCTGAAATGAAAGGAGTGCGTCAGGTCTGCATTTTCGTCGTTAAATTTTATTTAAAAGTATGGTTTTCAGCAACATCAGCGATAACAGCACCAAACAATGATTTGATACTGATTCAAGATTTAATTTCCTATGACAAAATAAACCCGTTGTTTTCAAAAAATGCATCTACAAAAATGGCTAAACACTTGTGGTACCTCTCAGAGGAATTATCTGTTCTGTCATTATTTGATATGAGTGTCTCGCCAGAAATAAAAGAAAAAGTTGTTACAGCACTGAAATCGAATAATGGCATAAGTATAAATAAGAAGCGTTATCAGATAGAAGACAAAAATTTAAAACAATTTTAAAGAAAGATTTGAGCGACTTTGTATCTAAAGAATCTTTAGTTTTATTTGAACGGTTCGGTTTGTGTACTGACTTTCTTAATGAAGAAATAACTTTATGGCCTACTCATGAAAGCTTTCAAAATAATCTTCAATTTTTCAATTCATTAAAAGTCGTAAATGATGTTGCTGAAAGAAACATCGCGTTAATTTCCCAATATAATCAAAGTTTAACTAAGATGAGGAGCAGTTCCAAAGTTTATTACAAACTGTGAAAAAACATCGGCAGAATTATCCAGACTGTAGGAAAAACCTTTATTGTAGATTTCATGATGAGAAGTTACTAAAATTGTTTTATCATATCTTATATTTTATTGTTATTTCTGTTTAATCGATTAAAAGTCAATCAAAAGTATCATTATTAAGTGAAATGGATTATTAATATATATAATAAATTGAATTTATGATAATTTTCTACCAGATTTTTAGGTAAGTAAATATTTTCCTCTAAAATTTA
>NW_025403772.1:0-1113 GCF_020080835.1 Cotesia glomerata
AAAAAATATTGTGTATTTGCGTTAAAACGGTCTGTGTTGAAAAATTGTGTGTTAATTTGACACTTTTTTTGTGTTACCTGAATTTTAACATTAAAATAGTGTTGTTTTCACGATATCAACACTTTTTGTGTGTTACTAGATAAAATGACACAAAATTAGTGCTAAGCGGGAAATATTAACACTAAGTTTGTGTTGTTAGCGCGTTCTTTCTTCAGTTTACGCACCAAACGCATTGTATTACCGGACAAAGCTATTTAACCACGCGTGCGAATAAATTAAAGTGTAAAATTATTGTAAAAAAAAAAATAGTTTATTTAAATACATTTTGATAAAAGTACTGTGGTTGTTTTCACAAAAAGTAAATTTGATATTCATTAAGCGCAAAGTTTACTGTATTTATAATCCGAACAAAAACAGTTTCACTGTAAAAATCGCGCCAAGTCCACGTTCATAAGACTATTAAGAAAAAAAAATTTCTTTTTACTTTACAAAAAGATATAAAATAAAACAAAATAAAAAATCCAAGTAACCGATATGATTGCTTATGATTTTCGGAAATTAAAAAATTTTGTTACAAATTTAAAATTAAAAAAAATTTGGAACGTATTTAGTGTACGCGGTTGCAAAATATTTTACTTTTAATGAAATTCGTAAAATCTATACGCGCTGGACTCTTGCTCTAGAAGTATTATAAGCAATTTTCTGAGCAAGCTTTTGGCAGATCAGTTTGAGCTTCTGGAAGCGAGTGGTACACTTACAGAAGAGGGCTTGAGTGCTGTGTTGCCAGAATCAGAAGGATATAGTCCCCTTCTATATTAAATCTGTCCTCACAGTGGATCTTTTTGAGCCAGGTTGACCTGAGGTACTCGGGTCATCGAACAGCCTCTATTGCACGGCAAGAGGTTAGGTTGTAGTACACAACCTGTCGTTCTCGAACGAATATTGGGAAACAGCTAGGTGGTTGTGGACCTCTGGACTTGGAGGTACCCTCGTCGGAACACCTAGGGGAGATACGGCTGGGCGTCGAGGTACTCTGGACAAACCCCGGTATCTCTATATTTGGACAACCGAGCCTCTCTTGGTTGATAGAGGGAACTGAGGAGATGTTAGATA
>NW_025403773.1:0-86088 GCF_020080835.1 Cotesia glomerata
TTAGGGGTAGTCAGAGGCACGAAAAAATGAGAATTTTCAGTATTTTTTTTTTGCTATTAAATCATGTTATTTTACAAAAGTAGTAATACGGCATTATTATACAATGTTTTGACTTGAAGTCACGAAAATTTCAAAAAAAAAAAAATTTAATTTCCAAAGTTATAGCTGTCTGTGTTGACCCAGTTCCAAAAAAAGGTCCTTGTGGTGACAATCATAAGTCCTTGGAGATTCATCTAAAATCAATCGGATGAAAAAAATTAGTTTTATAAATAGATTATCCTGGGCCTGATCGAAGGATTTTTTTTTTTCAAAAATTAACAAAATGGCGGTCTCAGGAAATTTTTGTCTAGATTTTTAGGAAAAAATCAACAGTTAATTGGTCTTAAAAAATCGAAATTTTTGAAAAAAAAAAAATCCTTCGATCAGGCCCGAGTTTATTATGTATTCTAAAAGCTGTATGAATTTTATTGAAATCTACTGAGCGGTTTTCGAGTTACAGTTGTCACCAGTTCAAAAAACATAGTTTTGAGAAAAACGCGTTTAAAGTTTCACACTAGATTCACGTACAGAAATACGAATTATTAAATTACTTACATCGAGTCATCTATTCCTGGGCCATATAATAGTTCTTCAGCCATTGTGGAAGTTTCCAAAACATCAATTTGCTGTTGCCTACGAAGCATTCTGCCTTCTCGAGTGTTGTCGTTGGCGCACTGATCTGCCACTTTCACACTTGCAGCATCCAATTTTTCAGCATACCGATGGGAATTAGACCCACAATTAAGTCCTAGGATATCCATAATCATTAATAATGAATTTGTACCTTCATTAAATATACAAGTAGCTATGTATGCAGCAATTTGTACGATAGTAGAACTAGTATTCACGGTTTTTGGGCATATTTTCCACACTAGTTGGTTGAAGCTCTCATTATTATTCTGATTGAATCCACCTACACATCTTGAAAGTAAATTATCATTACTGAGATCGTCGTAAATCGGTTTAACAGCTTTTAAAACATCAGGAGGTAAGGGAGAATAATCTTGAGTATAAGTATCAAGCTCTCCACTTGCTTCAGCGCGCTGGTAAGAGCACTAAGAATCTTCGCCTTTGGGACACATATCATGATTCGGATTTTCATCAGTCGAACCGTAGTGGTAAAAAGTTGCCATAATAGCAGATTTCATATCTTCAATAGAATCGCAATGACGACGTATTGATAAACCACAGTACACAGTTAATTTGTCTATTACTTTTCCTGTAAGCCTACCTCTACCACCAAGACCTTTTTGTTTAGTTTTTAGAGTACGGAGTCGAGTCCCCATCTGCTTCTGAACATGGCTTATACATTCCTTTTTATTTATGGTTGTATTTTTGTAAGGATCTGCTTTTATAATTCCAGAATAGGTTTTCGAATCACCATCGCCAATGTAGTTTGTATATTTAACTCCATGTTTTGTTCCAGACTGCTGAAACATTTCAATCATTGCATCCACCTCCATTTTCCCCGAATACCCCTTGTGATTAGCACTACACTCATTTTCATGCGATTCATACCATTCCTCGAACTCAACCGTATTTCTTTTCTTTTTCCAATACTCACATAGCTTACAATAAGCACTTTTAATGTTTATATCAAGAATCTTTCCAGTATAATAGCCAATTATAGAAGAAACTCCAAATGACGATGTAAATCCCCGTTTTTGCCGGGTTCCATCTCCCGATACAGTCAAATCGTTCTTATTCTCATTTTCACTTGTCGCTTCTTTTTCTTGATTCACAGCTTTTTTCATCAAGGCTTCTGCAACGGTTTTACCACAATCTAAAATGTGCTTCAATAATATTGTATGCGTAGCTTTATCTAAAAAAGACGGCATGTCCATCAGGCCACAAAAACTTGCACAAACCTTCGTATCCTATCCCTAGTATTCTCATCACAAAAATAAAGCGTCTATTTATTTCATAAGAATGCCCAATTAAAGAGCAGGAAGGAATATATTCACTGTCACAATTATTACATGAAACTACAATTTTAAATCCCAGCCCATGCGTGTACTAGCTGTTAGAAATTCAATGTTTCCATCACATTTCTTACATTTCACAAGAGCAGAAATGGCAGTGAATACCGTAATAAAATTAATTATTCGAAATTCAGAGGTGCAACTTTCGGGTACATCGTTTTCAGTATTTTGTTTCAGTTTTTTAGACGATGTACTCCGAACACTTTCATCACGTTCCGCCGTTTTTGGGTTAAATATATTTTTTCGTTTCTTTGAATACAACTTACGGATATTTTCAGATTTCCGAACTTCTCTCGGAACTTTTCTCGTATCACGTCCCATAATAAATAACTTCAAAAATAATATATTTTAGTAACGCACAACTATCGACTGCTCTCCGCAACTGCCACAGGCATACTAGTGAGGTGGCGAAAAAAAAATAATTTGTAGCACTTATACTACCTAGAAATTGTAATTATATATATATATATATATATATATATATATATATATATATATATAATATTTAGGTATTTAGGTATTTATAAATTTAGGTACTACTACATACACCAAAGTCTTAGTTCATGAATGACAATACCCTGTTTCAAATTTCCAATAGGATCCCATCAAAAGCGACAAAAGCCACTTAGAAACCCATAAATTTTATTAGTTTCTAAGTGGCTTTTGTCGCTTTTGATGGGATCTTATTGGAGATTTTCAACAGGGTAGAACCCTAAAAGGGGTTTCTTGAAGCTGCCGCTAGCTATCTGCTCCCGAGCGCTTTGAAGTACCCGAGCTCTCTTTGTTATTTGTCGAATAACTCAAAAACTAATTATCGGATCGACTTGAAATTTTCAGAGAATATTTTTAAGATATTACACATAACGAAAATGCAAAAAAAAAATAATTGATTTTTTGAAAATTCTGACTACCCCACCCCTTAAAGTCCATTTCAATTATTTAGTCGATTATTTTTAATATTGCTCAAATAGATAACAATAATAACTTAGGCATTCCATGCGAAATGGGAAAATGACTAAAGTTTTAAAATTTCTTTAATTCATCCTAATTCAGTCCTAATATATTATTAAAAGTCTATATTTTACTCATTTGTAAAGAAATTTTTTTTTAATCAATAAGAAAACCGATTTTTCTCTCCTAGTAACTTTTCAACCGTACTAACTTATATCCGGATCAAATGTTGTTTTAATAGTTTTAAGAACAAATTCATTTTATGTTTGTTATTAACTAACATATTTATTATTATAGTTTTAAGAACAGATTTTTTTATGTTCGTTATTAATTAACATCTTAGTTTATCAAGATCGCGTTGTCAGCATGCTAAATCTTTTATTTGTGTTTTTTGATTAGTTTTTTTTAATTATCCTAAATAATTCATAGTTAAATATATAAACAATAATGTTTCTAAGGTTGAAATAATATAAAAGTCTTTTTAATAAACAACTTGATGTAGACATTTTATACGTGTCCCACCAGTCACAAATGCTTGTCCCACCAGTCGCAATAAAAAAAAGTTAGGAAAACGGTTGACCCTGAAGGCCATCCCTGCAACTTCCCGCTAATTCCATACCTAGGCGCTTAAAATAGCACTTATGACGTTTTTGAGCTCTTCGAGCTCAAAAATACAATTTATGTGTTATTTTGAGCTCTTTGAACTCAAAGAGATAGCTTTCCTATGCTTTTAGGCTCTTCGAGCTCAAAAATCTTATCAAAGTTCGATGAAGCACGATTTCTTTAATTCTCAAACTGCTATAACTTTTGAATGAATCAACCTATTTACACGCGGTTGGCGGCAATCGATGTAGTTTTTTGAGTTCTATAAATAATTTTGAACAAAAAAATGGATCTGATGAAAAATTTCGGAGTTATTACAAAAAAACACTTTTTTCGATTTTTTTCGACGATTTCTCACAAACGCATCAACCGATTCTGACGCTCTATGTGGCCATCGATGCGGGTTTTCAAGGTTAAGAGCTGAGTAGTTTTTGAAGTTGATCGGTTCAGCCAATTCGGAGATATTTAAAAAAAATGAAAAAAAAAAACAACTTTTTGTGTCACTTTTTTTGCAATTTCTCGAAATCTACTGGTCCGAATCGGTTCCAACTTACAGGAAATCTAAGTTTGGTGAAGCCCTTTCGAATGACACCAACCGCGATGAAAGCGGTCAAGCCGTTCAAAAGTTACGAGAGGTTTACACACACACACACACACACACACACACACACACACACACACACACACACACACACACACACACACACACACACACACACACACACACACACACACACACACACAGACGTATGGATATCATCGTAAAAGTAGTCAGGGAAGCTTCTTAGGACTTCAAAACGTCGAGATCTGTTGAAACCTCGATTTTTGCAAAACGGCGTGAAAACAATAACTTCCCGATTTTTCAAAAATCTTCGATTTTGTTAGCGGGAAGTTGAAAATTAGGACGAGGGTTGACCCTAAAGGCCATCCCTGCAACTTCCCGCTCATTTTGTACTTAAGCGCTCAAAATTACACATTACATTTTTGAGCTCTTCGACCTCACAAATATGATTTTTGTGTCATTTTGAGCTCTTCGAGCTCAAAACTCTAATAGTAGTTTAATAAAACACAATTTTGTGAATTTTCAAACCGCAATAACTTTTGAATGAATAGACCAATTTTCACGTGATTGGCAGCATTCGACGCAGTTTTTGAAGTTTCATAATAAATCTTTGAGTATGAATTGATTAAACTAGAAATTTCGGAGAGAAAAACACTTTTTTTCGGTTTTCTTTCGACAACGATAACTCACGATCGAATCAACCGATTTCAACCGGTCTGGCGGCGATTGACGTGGTTTTTTGATGTTAAGAGCTGATTAGTTTTTGAAATCGATCGGTAGAGCCGTTTAAAAGTAATTGAAAAAAAACCACATTTCAAAAAATTTTTTTTTGTAGTTTTTTTGAGATTTTTCAAAATCTACAGGTTCGAATCGGTTGAAAGTATATTCAAAATCTAAGTTTGGTCAAGCCCTTTCCAAGTCTTGGCAACCAAGCTTGGCACCCTGTTATCACTCCAGACTTCTACCAAGGCTGGGCCAAACCGGGTTTACAAGCATGGCCAGAGATAGACAGCATTGCGCCAAGCGTGGCCCATATCTGGCCCCATCGTATTTTCCTGTATGGGTATGTAAATAAAGTATTACAAAAATGAATATGTTTCAATCTTCAAGAAAAAAGTCAACTTGCTACTTGTATTTAAGTTTACTTGAAGGCTGTCTTTAATTTGTTTATGTAATTGTAACTATAAGATTGTCGAAACATTGACGTTTACTCGACAGAGTCCCTACCGTATCGCTATACACTAAGTATACACCAAATATACACGGTGTATACGCGGCGTATATACACTCAGTATACACCAAAAATTTTTTCTAAGTCCCATTTTCATAAAAATTTCTAAGTGCTGTAAACGAAGTCAAAAATTTTTTAAGTGTGACTGGGAAAAAATTTTTTTACAACCAAAAAGTGTGTCTGTATCGACTGGAAATAGCCTGAAACGATCTGTTATAGATTATGTAAGGTCGGTACTTACAACAGTTCTCACGGTGTTCATTTATTGTTTAAATTTGCAAATATCACTTCAATATGTTAAATCTGCTATAATTTACGTGAACTTTTAATGTATGTTTAATAACAATTTATTTTAATGCAAATAAACTTTATGATTATATTTCAATTTCAAATTTGCCGCGCGCCGAGAAGTCGCCATTTTTCCCCTGATAAAGATGGGGGAGTAATGTCTCCGACAAACAACAAAGATAGAAACCAATTTTTGATATTAAAAAATTAATTAAATTAAAACTATGTGGTAAATCGTTATAAAATTTTAATAGAATATGTATGAAACATTGTTTTATCTATTGGAAAGTTTTTTTTATGGTGTCAAGTTGGCCGATTTTTTTATAAATTTTCCATTTCCGGAGTTATTGAACAAGGACACTTATAAGAGATCGTGTATTTTTGCGAAACTTTAATTAATTATATCTCTGAAACGGTGTGGTTAAAAAATCTGATTTTTTTCTATAGATGTATTAAATCATAACCTTTCGAATGAATATAAAAAATATGGGGTCAAGTTGAAGTCAGTGCCAAACTACCTTAAATAAAAAGACTCCGATAATTAGATGATCATTTTGACTGTTAAATATTTTTTGTAATATTATTTCCTTCATCTTTGATTTCTGAAACATTCTTATTTATAATTTTTTCTTCTGCAGAATTTTTTTCCGCACCCTCTTCTTTTTCTTCTTCTTCTTCAGTATCATCTTCATCTTCATCAGATAGAAAAATTTTATCGCAATACTCCAATATTTTTATACCAAGAAGAGTTACATCAGGCAGCTTATCACCAGATAAATGCACGAGTTTCAATTTTTTGAAACTGGGCGGTAAGATATCCCTGATTAAGAAATATGATTTGGAATGATTCGAAAAATTTTAATAATTTCATATTGTATGATATCGCAAAATTATGATTCACAATTATTCAAAATGATTCAAAATTCTTAGTTCTGAATCATTTTGAATCATAATTATATTATTCAAAATTATTCAAAGTTTTTAGTAGTATATGATTTTAAATCATAATTATATTATTTGAAATTATTTAAAATGATTCAAAATTCTTAGCTGTCCATAATTTTGAACCATAACTTTATGACTTAAAATAACTCGAAATGATTTAGAATTGCTCATTTTGAATACTTAAAAATTGCTCATTTTAAATACTTAAAAATTGTAAAATTATGATTTAAATTAATTCAAAATAACTTGAAATTTAATTTCTATTAATTTTAAATTATTTTTTCGACATTATTATTAGAAATAATTTATTGCTTTTATAATCGACATGATCAAGTTTACGTAAAGGTAACAGTAGCTGCAGTAGAAAAATTTGATATTTTTGAACATATATTTGTTATAAAAGAGTGGGAAAATAAATTTACAATTATAGATATAAAAAAAATAGTATCAAAAATGGTATTTATTAGAGTAGAAAATTTATCTTTGATTTCTATGACTGACTATGTATGTCTACAACCCAATAGTTTTGAGGTTCAATAAAAAATAAGATTATACCTATGTAACAATGACAATTCAATCTTTTGTATCCCTATAACGACACCTTCATTACCATTCTATTTATCAAACTAATAACAATTAAATGATTATGATCACTCTGGGATCGAAAATATTAAAAGAAATTTATAAAATGTAAAATTACCCAAACGAGCTTTCAATGTTATTCAGTATTATTTAAGATGATTTGGAAGTTGGAATCATTTCAAATAATATTAAATCATCTGGAAAACCAGAAATTATAATATTATTTCATCATTCAATATTATTCAAAATGATTCGAACGTTTAAATTATGCTAAATAATTTTATATCATCTGAAGAACCAGAAATTTCTATATTATTTTATCATTCAATATTATTCAAAATGATTTGGAAGTTGAAATCATTTCGAATAATATTAAATCATCTGATGAACCAGAATTTTCAATATTATTTTATCATTCAATATTATTTAAAATGATTCGAACGTTTAAATTATGCTAAATAATTTTATATCATCTGAAAAACCAGAAATTTCTATATTATTTTATCATTCAAAATTATTCAAAATGATTTGGAAGTTGAAATCATTTCAAATAATTTTAAATCATCTGAAGAACCAGAATTTTCAATATTATTTTATCATTCAATATTATTCAAAATGATTTGGAA
This sequence comes from Cotesia glomerata, assembly GCF_020080835.1. NCBI lineage: Eukaryota > Metazoa > Arthropoda > Insecta > Hymenoptera > Braconidae > Cotesia > Cotesia glomerata. Next base: position 7,810 of record NW_025403773.1, read on the forward strand.
GTTGAAATCATTTCAAATAATTTTAAATCATCTGAAGAACCAGAATTTTCAATATTATTTTATCATTCAATATTATTCAAAATGATTTGGAAGTTGAAATCATTTCAAATAATTTTAAATCATCTGAAGAACCAGAATTTTCAATATTATTTTATCATTCAATATTATTCAAAATGATTTGGAAGTTGAAATCATTTCAAATAATTTTAAATCATCTAGAAAACCAGAAATTATAATATTATTTTATCATTCAATATTATTCAAAATGATTTGGAAGTTGAAATCATTTCAAATCATTTAAAATCATAAAATAATATTACATTTTTTTATTATTTGATATGATATAAAATGATTCGTTGTAAAATTTATGCTTGAAAGTCAAATCATCCTGACAATTTGGGATGATTTGAAATGATGAAACCCGCGTCTTTTCGAATCATTCCAAATGAGATTTCTTAATCAGGGTAGTAAGAAGAATATTGCTCAAAAGGAAATTATGCTTACACAAGTTAATTTTTAAATCCTTTAATTTGTCAATCGTATCAAAAAAGTTATTCAACGCAAGTTTTATATCGACACCGTCTGCTATTTGTGCGAGTATCAAAAGTTTTTGAAGAATATTAATAACACCATCTGGATTTTTTATACCAAAAAAGGTTTCTATTTTTTCAAAAGTTTCACTAGCCGTTAAATCTGACTCCAAATTTAATTCTTTAAATGTTTTATTGGTAATATTGAGCATAATTATTGATTTAGCAGTTTTATTAATTATTTCCCATTCCGCCGAATCGGTATTAGATAGTTTTGACGATGAATTTTTATCAGCGTACTTCCATAAATCCATTGTTGTTAGTAAATCTTTAACTTTCACTTTCCAAACTTCATAATTGTCTTCAATCAATGGATCAAAATTAAAATTTAATTTTTGAGCATGCCCCATTTTTGAATGAGTTAAATGATTTATACTATTTAAAGCAAAAGCACGTTTAAAATAAAAAAATATTACACAGAAAAAAAAATTGCCTCGAATCAAGACGAAAACTTCTTGAATCAAGTAAAATTTTCTTCAACCACAAGAAAAATTTTATAGTTTAAGATTTTTTCTATTCGAATTAAGAAGGTAAAGTTCTTCAAAATTATTTATTTGATTCAAGTAATTTTTTTTCGGTGCAGTATAGAAAAGATTTCCAAAATAATACTAAAATCAACAGATATCTAACAATTTTTGAAATTTTTATAACAAATTAATTATGGTTAAAAAAAAAATATTTTTAAGAAATGTGCACTTATTAACTTTGACTGATTTTCACATGTGGAACTTTTTCACTTAATTGTTTTTTTTGAAAATTTGATTGTTATAAAAATCTAAAAAGTCGTAAGATTAAGATGTCTGTTAATTTTAGTTTGATGGTTCCGAATAATTATGATTATTCATTTAAAAAATTTATTCCAATTATTGAGGAGATTAAAACTAAAAAAATTATCATAAGGAAAAATTAATTTTGATGTAAATCATAGTATAAATATTTAAGAAATAGGATGCTATTGAAATGATTATTGGAAGTTGTTCCAAGAAATTAGAAAAGTAGCACTCCTGAGAATATAGCTTACAATGATATTATAGATAAAAAATTTTTTATTTTGGTTAAAAAAAATTTTTTTTTTTTCATTTTAGCAGTTTTAAAACTTCAAAATTTTCAAAAAGGTACTATGATAACAAAAGGCTAAAAAAAAATTAAAAATTTTTTAATTATTGTATTTAAAGTAATTCTTATTCTATTACTTACTACTTCCAGAAAGAAACCACCGCTTTCGAGATATCACGATTCAAACAGTTGAAAGAGTTGTAATCGTCATAATATGTACACGTTTCCACGCCACCTTCGAGGTAGTGTACTCAGCGCGTTTTTTTTATGTGGTTTCCCCAGTAGGCCTATTCCACTGATCTGTTTAATTTGAAACTATTGAATAATTAAAGACATTGGCAAGGATTGCTAATAATATAATATTAAAAATTAAAAACCAGTCTACAGAAAATATATTGTATTAAAAATTAAAGTCTGAAATGTCAGGTGGATTAAGACTTTTTATAAAATTCTTCACTTCATCATTTGTCATTGAATGAACAATATGTTCACAGCAATCGTATGGCAACACTGCACTGAACAGATCGTTGATTTCCTCAGTTACTTTTCGTAGAGCATTGCTTTTCCCAATTGCGTATGAAAGATTATTCATTAATGGTTCTCGATGAAAAGTAAATCGATAATCCATACTTGCTTCTTCCAGCTCCTTCAATAATAGTGGAGACAGAAAATCATCATTGAAAAGAAACTTCACTAAGTCTTCTCGGTTCCCAGTGATGAACTTCCAATATGAGATTCCGTTTAATCCCATTTTTTTGTCTTCCAGGAATTGACGACTCTCCATCATTAATTTCTCTACCTCACGATAGTAACCAAAGAATATTGAGTTTTCCTCTTCCTCCTTTTTCACAAAGTCATGAACTTTCTGAAGAGTATCTTCGGTTGCATAAATGCATATTTCGTGCCGATTATTTATGAATAATGCTAAATTAAATTGAACTATTAAGCTTTTTTCTTTTAGCAGCTCAACGTACTCTGCGCTGGTCCGTGCATATGCTTCGATTGCGTTTTCATCAAAAGCAACTAGTTCTATTTTGGAATAGTCTAACTGCTTAAGACCCACAAGAGTCTTGTAGAGAAGATAAGTAACTGCTGGGATGGATCCGATGTAGATTGCCAAATCCAGAATTGTTGTTAAATCTGGATGGTTTTTAAACGAGCATTTAGCGTTTAAATCAGCTCCAGTTTTATGTAACAACATAATTCTTTTATCGTCGTTACCAGCCTCCGAAGTATGAGCATAAGAATATCTTGATCGACCTTCTTTATTCAAATGATGAAACACATAGTGCAAAGCAGTATTTCCCGAAGCGTCAATATCATTTATATTGGGATTTTGTTCTAAAATAAATGATAAAATTTTTAAATTGCTTCGTTCTGCAGCTGCTAATAGTGGAGTCATACCCGATTTTGATTTCCTATTGACTTTTGCACCCATTCTCACAAGACTTTTCACGATTTTAAAATTCTTGCGTCGAATGGCGTAAAATAACGAGGTTGTTAAGGAGTTATCCACATTTTTGTTTATAGTTGCACTATGTTTGATCAGCAATTTTGCAATTACTGATTGGTTCTTTTTGATTGCTAATGATATTAAATCATCACTGCACTTTCTATTATTTTTGCTGGACTTCAACACCTTCAATATTTTCTTAACAGTTACTACATCTCCTGACACAATAGCATCGACAAAATCCTTGCTAGTGGCCATAGTAATTGAGTTGCACTTTTCGTCTTTTAAAAACCACAAAATCTTTTTACTCAAACGTAGAAATTGAGGTTTCTTTACACTCTTTGAGTCAAACACTAAGTCTAACCAGCTTTAAATAATGAGTAGAACACTTTAACAGCATCAGTATTTGATTCTAGTTGACGAAAATAAAACTCTTTTACTTATTGATTCACAAATTTATTACAAATTGAAAATCATTGAACCAAACTTGGATTTTTTGAAGTTTTGATGTTCACAAGACAAAATTTCGATGAGAAATGATTTTGCAACTGAGATTTTACCTTATATTGACAAATTCGATGGAGAGGGTGCTTCGATAGGGCCAATAGCAAATTCAAAGATTCTATAATGCTTGTCATTGGCATTAGTAATTAAGTATAGCAATGCATATTTAATATCTCATTAGTAAGTAAGTGTTGAAGACCATAAATTTTCATTAAATTTCTGCATCTTTTATTGATGCATGAGGCTACCTGAGTAATGAGTTGGATGAACAAAGAGGTTCTTACGGTGAAAGCTGGCGACACAGCTGCATTTTTAACCTGAGGGTCAATATATGTAATGTACGTTTTAAAAACCATTTATACCTGATGTTCTACACCCTCTCTTATGGTAATTAGTCAGAGTAAGAGAGTTTAATCCTTCATTGTACGGATATTGAAATGTAAGTGAAATTTCATTAATTATTATTAGTTTACATTTTATTCTAAGGGGGTATTCTAGTCTAGAAATTTGAAAAAATCGATTTTTTTTTGCATATTTTCAAAGTTTAGACCCTTAAAAATATGTCCTTAAATGGATTTTTCAAATTTCGAATTATTTTCGAAGATACAGTCGATTTTGTGACGCAGCATCTAAGCCGGCCGATCGTCGCGAATCACACAATAAACAGTGGCAGTTCCTGGAAGACTTGAGCACTCGTTCTTTCCAAGAACTCTTTTGTTTTCGACATAAGCCTTCATATATATTCAATATATATTTTTATACTTCTATATATACCTTTATACATACTTAATATACTAGGAATATACATACTAAATATACCAGGAACTGTTCAATGCGAAAGTTATAATGTTGATATTGTTTATCATTTATTATTCTGTTCAGTTTAGTTTCAATCTTGAAGCGAAGTAGACAAGTGCTCTGTGGATAGTTTTGTGAAATAATAAATTTTGTTTTTTTTATTTGCTTAAAAATAGATAGAAAAAGTGCGCGGGGGAGCAGTAGTCGTCCAGATAGGCACAAGAAGAAACGATTTTCATCAAATCAATTTACCGCTGAAAAAGATTGTAGTTATACGAGTGCTTCCGCAGCAAAGTTAAAAAAGTTTGGAGATGAGAACACTCTTGAAGAGTTTGTCCACGAACATCCCCCCCTGGATGAAAAAGTACTGAAAGTAATTGAGCCCATTTATACCAGTTTATCGTCTGACGATTTACTACATCGATGTTTGGGATCCGAAACTCAAAATAACAATGAATCGCTCAATTCATTAATATAGACTTTTGCTCCCAAGCATATTCACGCTGGATCTCAAACAATTCAAATTGCGAATTATTTAGCTGTTGCCATTTTTAATGAAGGTTATTTACCCATCTTAAAAATGATGGAACTTATGGGCATCACCGTTGGTACTGAAGCTCATTCATTTGCTATCAGACGTAACGAAGTTCGGATTGAGCGCTCTGAGCTATGAGCTACTGCTGCTTCCAAAGAAGGCAGAACAGCTCGATTAGCTGAAAGAACTTCACAAAACATCGAATATGAAGTTGAAGAAGGCCCAATGTATGGATCTGGAATCGCCGATTAATCCAAAGTGAGTATTGAATGTTATTATACGAGTTATTCTACTATAATTGTTTCTCAAACTTTAAACGCGTTTTTCTCAAAACTACTTTTTTTGAAGTGGTTGACATGATATCTCAAGTTCTACCCGACCGATTCTTTTGAAATTTGGTGAGAATCTTCTTTATATATCTCTCTATCGCGTCTGCCTTGGATTTTAAAAAATTTCAATTTGGAGTATTTTTAAAAAATTCGAAAAGGTCAAAAAAAGGGGGTAAAAAAAAAATTGATATTTCATGTCGACGCCATTTTGTGAATTTTTTTTTTTTTTTTGACTAAGGTCAACGCGATAGCGACATCTTTACAGATTGAGAATTTTTCAAATTTTTTTGTTTTAGATCACTACAAGGGCTGGAATCATGTCAACCAGGGTGCACCGTTTTTTTTGTAGCCCCCACTTCACCGACCTGTAATTTGTCCAATTTATCATTTTTTTTTTTTCAATTTTTTTTTATATTCTTGAAACGTTAATAAACATCATATAAAAAAACCTATAGTAAAAATGTTCTTAATTTTTTTTTTATGTTAGTTTGAAAAATGCCTAAAATTTAGGCTTCTAGACCAGAATACCCCCTTAAGTAAGTGCAATTTCTATTCAAATTATAATCTATCTTACTTTTAGTAACATATTCATTAGATGAGTGTTAAAAATTGATTTATTTGATTTCTATTATTTGAAATTTGTATACTCATTATTCGCTTAAATTAATATTTATAATATTTATCTAATGTCTCATTTATTTTTTTTTAAATATCTTATTCTATTATTTAGCTGTTCAAGAAAGTTCCTGTTTAAAAGGGTTTTTTTTTATTTTTTTTTTTTTTTATAAAATCTCACTTCATTATACTAGAAAAATTTACGAATATCCAGATTTTTAACTTTCCGCTAGGAAAATCGAAGATTTTCAAAAATCGGGAAGTTATTTTTTTCACCCGGTTTTACGGAAAATCAACTTTTTAATCGAATCTCGACGTTTCGAGGTTCTAGGAAGCTTTCCTGACTATTCCCACGATGGTGTCTGTATGTGTGTGTGTGTGTGTGTGTGTGTGTGTGTGTGTGTGTGTGTGTGTGTGTGTGTGTGTAATTTTATTTTTTATCTTAGGGGGGGGAATCCTTCTTACGGATTCCAGGCATAGTTGTTTGGCCTGGATATGTGGCGACTCGACGCAGTGTCATACTAAAACTCGACCCTAACGCCCCTACCCACTAAACCCTAAACCCCTTTTCTTCTTTCCTCTAATCCCTCATGGAAACCGCCGTCAGGCATTACTTCGTGAGGGGAGGATCCAGCTACCGCTATTCCTTCTGGTGGCTAAGGTGTTATTTTTCCTTCCTTCTAGTTTCTGTCATTTGCTCTTTTTCTTTCAATGGAACGCAGCTCTGTAAGCACTTCTGTGGCAAAAGTGCTTGTAGCGTTCCAAGCAGTTTGATTCGACAACATTGCATCTACTATTGTCTCTGGTTGGATTCTCCAGTTCAGGATCCTCTCTAACTCCTCACGCTGAGGATCGAAACGTGGACACACAAAGAAAACGTGCCTTGCGTCCTCAATAACCCCTGGACAAGACGGGCACTCCGGAGAATCGTCGTGCTTAAAGCGGTGCAGATACTCTCGAAAGCACCCATGTCCTGACAACATCTGCGTTAGGTAATAGTTGACTTCACCATGGTTTCGGCTCAGCCAAACGTCGATCTTTGGTATGAGGCGGTGTGTCCATCTTCCTTTTGCTGCGGCGTCCCACTCAAGTTGCCATCGCGAGATGCTGTGCTGCCGTTCTTCTGTTCTTAGTTCTTCAGCGCTCAGTGTAGTTGACCTCTTTCGATGGTAAAGGGCCCGTCTTTCTTTAGCTAAGACTCTAAGCGGCAGAGTTCCAGAAATGACGCACACTGCTTCCTCTGATATTGTTCGGAAGGCGCTGGCTACTCTTAGCGCGCTCAGTCGGTAAACCGGACATGCTTTCCTCCATGATTCTTGGGTCTCAAGTGCGTCGGACCAAATGGATATCCCATACGTGAGGACCGATGTAACTACTGATGATAGCAATAACCTCCTTGTCTGCTTCGGGCCACCGATGTTGGGCATCAATCGTACTAGGTTAGCCACTACTGCTGATGCTTTGGCGGTCACGTGTTCAACTTGTTGTTTGAAGTTAAGTCGGGAATCGAGCATCACTCCCAGATATCGAATGAATGGTTGGGATGTGATTTCTTGGTCTCCGACGTTTAAATTGATCGTTTCCACCACTTTTCTGCTAGTGATAAGTACAGCCTCGGTCTTCTGTTTAGCCAGTTGTAGGTTTACTGTGTCCATCCACTGGTTAATTCGCTCAAAGGTGATCGTGAACATATGATTTATCTCATCAATATGCTTGGCGACGATTACTACGGCTACGTCGTCCGCGTACGCTACCAGTTTGACATTTCTTGGTAGTTTCAGTCTCAGCAATCCGTTGTACATGATATTCCAGAGAAGTGGACCGAGAACAGAACCCTGCGGGACGCCTCCAGTAACATCATACTCCTTTGGACCATTCTTCGTGTCATATCTAAGGACTCTATTCGTGAAGTAGCTAGCGACTATCCTTCGTAGATATCCTGGTACGTTCATCTCTTGAAGAGCTTGCATGATGCGATCCCAGTTGGCGGAGTTGAAGGCATTTTTGATGTCTAGGGTTGCCACCAGACAATATTTCTTCGTTCCACCCCTTCCATCTGGTACCGGCGATTGCGTCTTTGGCTATACCGACAACCAGGTTGATTGCGTCCAGGGTTGATCGTCCTTTTCGAAATCCGTACTGATTGTCTGCTAATAGTGGATCGACAACTGCTTCTATCCTTTGGTGGATTATACGTTCGAGTATCTTACCGGCTGTATCCAACATGCAGAGTGGACGATAAGATGACGGTTCTTCCGGTGGCTTTTTTCCTTTAGGAAGTAGTACCAGCCGTTGTTGTTTCCACTTCCGAGGAAAAATCCCTTCCTTCAAGCAGATGTTGTAGACATCGAGGAATAACGCTGGCGCTGCTTTTAATAGATGTTTTCAAGGCAATATTAGGGATTCCGTCCAATCCCGGCGCTTTATTATTCCCGACGCGGTTACAAGCTTCCATCAGTTCTTCTTTCGTCACAGGTGGGATATCATTCAGTTCGTCTTGTGTCAACAGGTAGTTGAAAACGCGCTGTCGTGGAAACAGTGCAGTCACGATCTTCTGTAGGAGTTGAGGACACGTAGGAGACGGCATTGGCTGGTATTTCAAGTTTGCCATGACTACCTTGTAAGGTCTGCCCCACAAGTCTTTGTCCACCTCGTTGATTAGCTCTTTCCAGCAGTTCTTCTTGCTATCCTTGATGGCTTTGTTTAAGTCTCGACGAGCTTTCTTGTATTCTGCGACTAGTTCCGCTGAGTCAGGCCGCCGATAACCACGCTGAGATATTCTTCTTTTCTTGAGACACTCTTTCCGTAGGAAGCTGATGTGTTCGTTCCACCAGTGCACCGAAGGTCTTTGGTTCATGCCCCGTTTACGAGGCATGCAGGTGTCGCAAGCCTGGGTCACTCTCTTCATCAAGTCCTTGGTCATTTCTTCTGCAGATCCAGTAGTAAGCGGTTCACTATTTAGGGCAGCTACTAGAGCACCTGGGTCAAAGGATTTCACCTTCCACCCAACGATGTCAAGTTTCTTAGCCGGTCTTCTAGGATTCTGGTCCTTTGATACTTCCCAGAGAATCGCATTGTGATCGCTGGCCGTGTAGATCTCCATCACCTTCCAGTCGTAGTTTCCTCTGATGAGGCTGCTGCTGACAAAAGTAAGATCCACAATAGAACTTGCGTCTCCTTTAGTGTACGTCGGCGCATCGCCGCTGTTTAACAATACTACATCTAACGTAGAAAAAGCTTCCAGTAGTTCTTTACCTCGAGCGTTGGTGTGTTTGCTGCCCCATTCCACTGCCCAGGCGTTGAAGTCTCCAGCTATTGCCACTGGGTAGTACTGCTTCGCGTCCTCCGTCAGTCGATCCAGAAAGTCCATGAATTCAACAATAGTGAGGCTAGGTGGTGTGTAGCAGCTGTAAAAGCGGATGCCATCTACCGATGCTGCTACAAAGCCGGCGCTGCCATTGTTAACGACACTCTGGAAGGGGAGCTTGCGACAGGACCATATGACAGCTTTTTTGGTGCAGTCAGTTTCCCATGGTTGGCCGCCGAGGTGTTTATACGGTTCCGATATAAGCACAAGGTCAAGCTTCTGTTCACGTACTGTCTGCATGAGCAAATCATGTGCCGCTTCACAGTGATTGATGTTTAGCTGCAGTATTCTCATTTTCGTTTATCAGTTATCTTCTTGAGTGCCTCTTGGTATACTGGGCATCTGCTTGTGCCGGCATGATGGGCGTTATTCTCTGTACCGGATTGATCCGCACACAGTGCGCATTTAGCAGGCTTATTACATTCGGCGATTTTGTGTCCCTCTTCTCCACATTTAATGCAAAGTTTGGAGCGGTCGACTTTACTTGTGCACTGAACCGCACGGTGTCCAAAATGCCAGCATTTATAACATCGGACTGGTCTTAGTACTGTTCTAATACGACAATTGGTCCAGCCGATCCTAATCTTACCGTGTTCTCCTACCACTTTCTGCGCTACCGTTGCTGCCAGAGTCACCGACGCAATTTGTGTTCTGCTACGTAAGACCTTACGAATTTTAATGGCCTCTACTGTTATACCACAATCGTTTCCAGCTGCCTCTTGTAAAGCTGTTAGAATGTCATCTTTAGTTGTAGTATCGTCAATATCGCGAATTTCCAGGTCTTCTTCAGGCCCTGTACTAATGACATTTGCGTCCTCCTTAAGTATTCCCGCGATAGTCTTCTGCAGGTCTTTACCTCTATCACTACTGCCTTTCGACAGCGTGATGAGAATGTTCCCTGTCGCGGTCCTGCGTATCTTCTCGACTGTGTTGCGGACCTGATCTGGGCGAACGTCCGCCTTGATCCGTGTAAGTATTTCAGAATACTTATCTTTGTTCGCTGGACGGATAATAAGTGCCTCCGGTCTCGTTGCTGTTCTTCTTGGCTTCTGGTTCGGCTTCGGTGGAGGCACCAGAGGTTTTTCTGGGAGCAGTTTCTTGCGCTCCTTCTTCTTGTCCTTTCTGGACTGCACCTTTTCCCAGCCTGGCTTCTTGTTCTGTTCACAAGAGTTTTGTGGAAGATCCTTAACCACTTCCTGCTTCTTGATGGGATGACCAGGTCCAACGTCTTTCAGCTTCTTGGGAGTATGAAAAGCTCCGCCTTCGGGAGAACGAATTTTTCTTTTCAACTTCTTCAGGATGCGGCCGTCTTGGTCAAAGGATTCAGTCTCTGCCGTTGTGATAGTTTCACTTTCTTCTTCAGCGACTGATTCTCCGTCACCTTCGGCTCCAGTGTCCATCGCTTCTTCAACAACCACTTGACTGTTTCTCTCCGATGTAGCACAAGGGGTGCGGTGTAATGATGAGCGCCATTCTTCGTCCAGTTTCTTGAATCTTCCAAGAGCATTGACTACACCGGTTGTCTTGGTCTTTATCTCCTTGTGGATATTGACCTTAGTTTGGACAAACTCTTGCAGCTCAATGGTCAGCTTCTCAAGGCGCTCCAACGCTTGCGTTCTCTTCATGTCAGCGCTTACTTCAATCGCTGCTTGTTGAGCATGAAGCCCGTTTCTATTCATGTTTGTTTCCTGTAACGTACTCATACTTTTTTGATTTACCAGCGCATCGTACGGAGTGGAGCGGGTTGCCATAACTAGGAACGGGTGTACCCTCGGAGATAGTACTCCTACCCCAGTTCCCTGAGGCCTAGCCGACACTTAGCCAGTCCCGGAATACACGGACGGACTAGACTCGCTCGGAGCGGTGAAGATTCCGATCTCTAACACTCACTGCGTACTTCCTGATCAAGGCCCGAAGTGGCTGGCTCCTGATCCACTGCTGCAACTTTCACCTCGGCAGAGCAAGCTCACATCAGCCGTGGCCTGCATCGTCGGAAACTACGATACAGGTTCCGGACACTCCCAGTGAGTTACAGCAGGAACCAATCGTCTTGCTAGGTCAGTTAGTGTGACCAACCCATTAAAGGGGAGTTTTGTCCACGGGAGCTTATTTTGTTTGGTTATTTTGCTTGGCTCCTACCCGCTGTACCTCATCAACTAAGAGATTAAGTGTCATCCAAGGACAGCGAGCGTTCTCCCATCCGCTCGGGGAGACGCGCCCGGTAGCAGTATCTCTTCTGCCCCGAGAGTGTGTGTGTGTGTGTGTGTTTTTTTATAGAGGAGGTAAAATACATTTACGTATGCCAGGACTTGGTGTTGGTGCCAGGACTAGGTGTTGGTGCCTGGGTATGTCGGACTCAGAAGTCAATATTATTTTGCAACAATACCGACTAAACATCCTCCTCTCTCCTTTCCCCATAGATGTTACAGGGAAGACTGGATCGGGACCGCGTTAGCATTACTTCGATCCAGTCCATGTTGTGTCTCACGACACCTACTTCTTGTTACTACTGGTTTCTAATCCCTTTCTGCGATTTTTTCGTTTAAAAGGCGCTGCGCGTAGGCTGCGACAGCTGACCAGTTTTCTTCTTTTGTGATCATGCAGGTTACCAAGCTCTCAGGGGAGAGCGTTGTGCCTATTGTTTCTTCGGTGCTGATTCTGTCGTCCTTCCACCGATCACACTCGAAAAACGTGTGCTCGGCGTTGTCAATTTTGTCTGGGCAGTATTTGCACGTTGGTGTGCTGTGCAAACCCATCTTGAAAAGATAGGCATTGAACTGCCCATGTCCCGTCAATAGCTGGGTCAGGAAGAAGTCCGTGTCCCCGTGCTTTCGAGAAAGCCAGACGTTGATGTTTGGGATCAGGCGCGCTGTCCATCTGCCCGTCTCTCCCGATGTCCATCGGTCCTGCCACTCTTGCTGCGTTTCCGCCTTTATCCTCGTTCTTGCGTCCTTCATGTTTTCGTCACTATCTTTAGCGTCATAGAGTTTAACTCTCTCGAACGCTAATAGGTCGATGGGCGTGGCTCCCGCAATGACCAATACAGCCGCTTCGGAAACTGTGCGGTAGGCGCAGGCAACCCTGAGAGCGCCTCGCCGCTGTACTGCTGCTATCTTTCGCCGGTAGGTCTTCTGCTTTAATATGTCTGCCCATATCTCAGCTCCATAAAGCAGTACCGAGTGGACTGCTTCTAGAAGAACTCTTCTCTTTTTTGTTCTTGGTCCCATGGTGTTGGTCATAATTCTTGCTAGGCTAGACACCGTCTTGCTGGCTTTCTGGCATGCATTATCGAGGTGTTCGCGAAAAGATAGTTTCTCGTCTATCATTACCCCCAGATAGCGCAGGGCCCTTGTTGACGTTAGTGTTGTTCCTCCCATGTCCACAGCGAATGGTTTTGGGAACCATTTTTGACGAGTCAGAACGACCATCTCGGTTTTGTGCTTGGCGAGTTTCAGGTGGTGTTTATCGAGCCAAGTCTCGACGGCATCAATGGTTTCCCGAACTAGTAGTTCGGCCTCCTCTACGCTGTCTACTATTATCGTGGCCGCGACGTCGTCTGCAAAGCCCGTTAGCTCTACTTGCTTTGGTAACAGAATCTTAAGAAGCTCGTCATAGTCGGCGTTCCATAAATCGGGCCCCATTATTGAGCCTTGCGGCACGCCAGCCGTTATGGCGTATTCTTGTGGTCCTTCTGTAGTTTCCGCTATTAGCTTTCTTTCTTCAAGGTAGTTGTCGATTAGTGCCAAATTCTCTGGCTTTGCGTCAAATTTGTGTTCCAGAGCGTCTAGGATATCTCCCCAATTCGCGCTGTTAAATGCGTTTTTGACATCTAGCGTGAGGAGAATGCATACTTTACGAGCTTTGAGGCTACCAGTCCATGCTTCTCTCGCTGTCCCTACGACTGTCTGGATCGCGCCGACTGTTGAACGTCCTTTCCGGAAGCCATGTTGGTTTGCGGCAAAGCCTCCAGCACGATCGATGTCGTTTCGTAGTCTTCCCTGTATAAGCTTTTCGAGCAATTTCCCAGCAATGTCCAGCATGCAAAGTGGTCTGAACGACGAGGGTGTTACAGGGCCACCTTTGCCTTTATCTAGCAGAACCAATCTCTGCCGCTTCCAGACCGCGGGAAACGTGCCAGTTGCCAAGCATGCGTTGTAGGTGTTCAGGAGTATGTCTGGGTATTCCAGGGCTACAGTCTTGATCACCGATGCTGGGATGCCATCAGGGCCGGGTGCCTTTCCTGTTTTGAGTGACTTGGCCGCGTCTTGTAGTTCCTTAGTTGTGAAGGGTGTTACTTCGCTGTTTTTAGTGTAGTGTTTCTTCTCCCGCGGCGGGTGTTTGGGGAAAAGCTCCGCTACAATGCTGTCCATTAAGGCTGGAGACTTCGGCGCCTCTGGTGGAGCCTTTCCAAGTCGTTTGGTGACAATTTGGTAGGCTTTACCCCAGATATCTTTATCAAGGTCGTTACAGATCTCTTGCCACAATTTCGCTTTGCTTGCTTTGATTGCCCGGTTTAGGTTCTTTTTGGCCTGCTTATACTCGCTCAAATGTAGATCTTGATTGGGGGAGCGTTTCGCAGCTCTCGTTGCTAGCCGACGTAGTCTGTGGCATTTTTTCCGGAGTTCTGCTATGTCTGTTGACCACCAGAACGCCGGCCTAGGGAAACTCTGATTTTTCAGCCGCGGCATAGAGGCGTCACATGCGGCAGCAATTTCCTTCATCGTATTTAGCACTGCCTTTTCCGTCTCGCTGCAGGTATCCGGAGTCGGGTTGTTCTGAAGGATAGACCAGCTTCGTGCAAGTGAAGCTTGCAATGCCTCTGGATCAAGCCTCTTGGCATTCCACTTCCGCTTAGAAAGGTCGCGTTGTGAAACCGAAGCAGATGCCAATCCAACGTTGAATGTCACGAACTGGTGATCACTGCCGCTGTATTCTTCGGATACAGTCCAGTCTTCGATCATGTTGGCAGTCCTTGGAGTCGCCAACGAGATGTCGAGGATGGATTCTTGGTACCCTGGTCTTCTAAAGGTCGTGGTGCTCCCGGTGTTCAGCACTATAAGGTCGAGTCTAGCCGCGACGTCAGTGACCTCGTTACCTCTGGTGTCGGAGAAAGCAGCGCCCCACTCAGCCGATTTAGCGTTGAAGTCTCCGGCTACGATGACTTCGCCGTCGAATTTAGTGACCGCATTTTCTATATTTGCCAGTTTCTGTCGGAACACACTAATCCCTTCGTTAGGTGAGAGATAGACGCTCATGAAGTAGGTTGTGGGGGTTTGAATCCAGACAAAACCTGCTCCACTTCCGCTGTTGTTGACGGTAACGTTCTTTGTGTTCACAATCCAAATTGCTGCCATGCCAGTTTCGTCTGCGAACCATGTTTTACCTTCGATGTTTAGATATTGCTCGCAGATAAAGCAGACGTCGATTTTATCTTCAAAGACACGCTGGCGCAGCAGGTTTTGCGCCAAGGCGCACCTATTCAGGTTGCCTTGTAGTATGCGTGTCATTTCTGCCCTCTCGTGGCTTCTACAAGTGCTGTGCGGAATGCCTTGCAAGCTCCAGTGCCAGAAATATGGCATAGACCATCCTGGGCATCTTTGTCCGGAGCACAAAGGAAGCATTTTGGCTTCTCCGTGCAGTTTACGGCCTTGTGGTTCTCTCCACCACATTTGTAGCAGCACTTGCTTCTGTCTGGTCCCGCACACTGACGTGTTTGGTGTCCAAAACCAAGACATTTAAAACAGCGTGTTACTTTTGCAACTGGGCGTATACGACAGTTCACCCAACCGATCATTATACGGGCCTTGTCAAGGGCCTTAATCGCACTGGCCTCGTCTACTTCGCAGAAGGCTGCCCGATTGCCTCGTGGTGTGGGTTTTGTCAAATTTACCCGTTTGACCTCCAGGCTGTCAGTGAATTCACGTTTAAGTGCTTCACGGACTTCGCTCTCGGTAGAGATTTCATCCAAGTCGAGGATCTCGATCGTTGTTGTTGGTGTTAGCGTCTTGACTGTGCCGATGTTTGCAGTGGCTGCCTTTACTGCATCGGTGAAAGCCTTGCTGTCTTCGGTCTTTCGAGCCATTTCAAGGAGAACGCCTCCGTGTTTCGTCTTTTTAATAGACTTTATGTCTACGCCCGTCTCGACAGGGCTTACCTTGGCCTTGATTTCCTTGAGGAGATCGGCGTATGTTCGCCCTTCAGCTGGTTGGACAAGCACAGCTTTAGTTCTTGTCTTCTTCCTCCTCAGTTTCTTGGAGCCACCGTTGTTTGGCTGGTTTTGGGCTGTAGCAGATTGAGCCGCTGGCTCCTGTTCTTTCTTTTTCTTGTTTTGCCGAGTCACTTTGGTCCAGGTATCATCCCGGGCTGTCTTTTTCTGTGCTGGCTTGTCAATTTCTGCGGAAGGACTGGGCGTGGACAGCGGCCTCTTCTTGTTGTTGCCCTCTCCCTGCTGTGATAATTTCTTAGGAGTGACCAGAGGTGGCTGTGATTTTTTGCTCAGACTCGGAGATGTTTGAGTCGTTGACGCCGACGTCGTTGGTGATTTGTTGGCCAGCCTATATGCCGTACTAATAGACGTAACCAATTTTCTGATCTCATGATGGAGATTCTTCTTGTCTTTTATGAAGTCGGCTAACTCTTCGATCTTGCTGCCGAGCCTCTCCATTGGTGACTGTTGGCCTGTAACGGTCGGTACAGAGTTGATTCTTCCTCGGTAGGTTTGATTAGTGACAGGAGCAAAAGGTCCTCCACTTTTTGGAGGAATGTTGCTCAGCTGTCCGTTCTCTGCCATCTGGGCTGATTTCGTACTCCCTGTAACCTTGCTAGCATTGCTAGACAGCAGAGCCATGGGGTCTACTCCGCTGTTCAAACGGTCGCTTGATAACGACGAGTTTAGGCCCGTTTGCACGCCTTCCCTCGCCGGCACTGAGGTATCCCCCCTCTGCACCGTAGACGATGTTTGAAATTGATCTGTCATTTTCATATCATCTTTTGCTAGGTTTTGGTCCACCCCGAGTATTCTATTTCCTCGGTACCCAACGCATCTGACGTGCAGATATGCCGGGCATTCCCCTATCCACCACCTGGGGAGGCGCCCGATGCGGGACCCAGCAAGCCCGACACGAGGTGTGTGTGTGTGTGTTTTTTTTTTCCTTAGGGGGGGGGGAATCCTTTTTACGGATTCTAGGCATAGCTGTTTGGCCTGGATATGTGGCGACTCAACGTAGCGTCATACTAAAACTCGACGCTGACGCCCCTACCCACTAAACCCTAAACCCCTTTCTCTTCTATCCTCTGATCCCCCATGGTACCACCGTAAGGCATTTCTTCGCGGGGAGAGGAATTAGCTGCCGCTCTTCCTCCTGGTGGCTAAGATGTTATTTCTTCCTTCTAGATTCTGTCTTTCGCTCTTTTCTTCTCAATGGATCGCAACTCTGTAAGCACTTTTGTAGCAAAAGTGCTTGTGGCGTTCCAGGCAGCATCTGACGACAACATTGCTTCTACTATTGACTCTGGTTGGGTTCTCTTTCTCAAAATCTTCTCTAACTCATCGCGCTGTTGGTTGAAACGTGGACACACAAAGAAAACATGCTCCGCATCTTCATTGACCCCTGGACAGGACGGGCACTCTGGGGTATCATCGTACTTAAAGCGGTGAAGATACTTCCGGTAACATCCGTGTCCTGATAATATCTGCGTTAAATAATAGTTGATCTCACCGTGACTCCGGTTGAACCACACATCAATCCGAGGTATGAGACGGTACGTCCACCGACCTTTCTCTGCAGCATTCCACTCCTGTTGCCATCTTGCGATGCTGTGTAGCCGTTCTTCCCTTCTAAGTTCTTCAGGGCTCAGTGTGGTTGACCTTTTTCGTTGATATAGGTTCCGTCTTTCCTCAGCTAGGACTCTGAGAGGCAGAGTACCGGAAATAACACACACTGCTTCCTCTGATATTGTGCGGAAGGCGCTAGCTACTCGTAGGGCACTCAGTCGATATACTGGTCCAGCCTTTCTCCATGATTCTTGCGTCTTTAGTGCGTCGGCCCAAATAGATATTCCGTAAGTGAGCACCGATGTGACTACTGATGACAATAATAGCCTCCTGCTCTGCTTTGGGCCTCCGACGTTCAGCATCAGTCGTGCGAGACTAGCCCTCACTACTGACGCTTTGGCACTGACATGTTCCACTTGCTGCTTGAAGTTGAGTCGGGCATCAAGCATCACTCCCAAATATCGGATATAAGGTTGTGATGTGATTTCTTGTTCGCCGACTTTCAGCTTAATGGTTTCTACCACTTTTCTGCTGGTAATAAGCACTGCCTCAGTCTTGTGTTGCACCAGTTGCAGGTTCACTGCGTCCATCCACCGGTTAACGCGCTCAAAAGTGAGATCGAACATATGGTTTATCTCGTCCAGGTGTTTGGCAACGATCACTACGGCTACGTCATCTGCATATGCTACAAGTTTTACGTTTCTTGGCAGAGTTAGTCTTAATAGACTGTCATACATAATATTCCACAGGAGCGGGCCTAGAACTGAACCTTGTGGTACACCTCCAGTAATATCATACTCCCTCGGACCGTTCTTCGTGTCATACTTCAGGACCCTGTTTTCAAAGTAGCTTGCTACGATCTTAAGAAGGTATTCTGGTACATTCTTCTCTTGGAGGGCCTGTGTGATGCATTCCCAATTGTCCAGGGTTGATCTTCCTTTCCGAAATCCATACTGATTGTCTGCCAAGAGTGGGTCGACTACTGCTTCAATTCTCTGGTGAATTATGCGTTCAAATATCTTACCCGCTGTATCTAGCATGCAAAGTGGGCGGTAAGATGACGATTCATCCGGTAGCTTTTTCCCTTTAGGAAGCATCACTAACCGTTGCTGTTTCCACTTTCGAGGAAAAATCCCTTCTTTGAGACAGGTGATGTAAACATCCAGGAATAATGCCGGTGCTGCCTTTATAGCTGTTTTTAAGGCAATATTAGGGATTCTGACTAATCCTGGTGCTTTATTATTCCCTACGCGGTTGCAAGCCTCCGTCAGTTCTTCTTCCGTGACAGGTGGAATATCCTCCAGTTCGCCTTGAGCTAACTGGTAATGAAGCTCGCGTTGCTGCGGAAACAGCGCGGTAACGATTCTCTGCAGAAGTTGTGGGCATGTGGGTGCCGGCATTTGTTTGACTTTTAGGTGAGTCATGACCACCTTGTACGGTCTACCCCACAGATCTTTGTCCACCTCGTTGATGAGCTTTTTCCAGCATTGCCTCTTACTATCCTTGATGGCTTTGTTCAATGATCGACGGGCTTTTTTGTACTCTGCGACCAGCTCCGCAGAATTAGGTCGTCGATAGCCACGCTGGGATATTCTTCTTTTCTTTAGATTCTCTTTCCGAAGAACGCTGATGTGGTCGTTCCACCAGTGTACTGCCGGGCGTTGGCTTATGCTGCGTTTCCGGACCATACTTGCGTCACAGGCCTGGACAACTCTTTTCATCAGGTCCTTGGTCATTTCTTCTGCGGATCCAGTAGTAATCGGTTCACTATTCAGGGCTATTACCAATGTGCTTGTGTCAAAAGACTTCACTTTCCATCCAATGGTATTGAGTGACTTGATTGGTCTGTGGATGTGATATTTCCCAGAGAATTGCCTTGTGGTCGCTGGCTGTGTAGATCCATCACCTTCCAGTCGTATTTCCCACTGATGAGGCTGCTGCTGACGGAAGTGAGATCTACAATAGAGCTTGCTTCTCCTTTAGTATAGGTTGGCGTATCACCACTGTTGAGCTGGACTACATCTAGTGTAGTAAAAGCTTCTAGTAGTGCTTTTCCTCGCGCATTGGTCTGTTTGCTGCCCCAGTCTACTGCATAGGAGTTGAAGTCACCGGCAATCGCGACTGGATAATGCTGCTTGGCATCCTCGGTCAGTCACAGGACCAGATGACAGCCTTGGCGGTGCTGTCAGATTCCCAAGGCTGGGTATTCAGATGTCTGTATGGCTCTGCTATCATTACTAAGTCTAACTCTAGTTCTCTTGCTGTTTGCATAAGCAGATCATGTGCAGCTTCGCAATGGTTTAGGTTTAGCTGCAATATCTTCATGTCTGTTTGTTTGTTATCTTCTGGAGTGCCTCTTTAAATACTGGGCACCTGGATGCGCCGGCATGATGGGCCGCGTTCTCCGCACTTTGGTCCGCGTATAATACACATTTCGCTGGGTTTTTGCATTCAGCAATCTTGTGTCCCTCTTGTCCGCACCTAATACATAGCTTAGACCGATCCACATTGCTCTTGCACTGGGATCCATGGTGTCCAAAGTGCCAGCACTTGAAACATTGGATTGGTCTCCTCGTAGCTCTGATTCGGCAGTTGGCCCAGCCGATCCGAACTTTACCGCTTCCTGCCAATATCTTCCGCGCTGTAGCTGCTGCTAGTGTCACAACAGCTGTCTGAGTACCTCTGTAGGCCTTACGAATCTGGAAGCTTCCTAGGACCTCAAAACGTCGAGATCTGATGAAAACTCGATTTTCGAAAAACGGGGTAAAAACAATAACTTCCCGATTTTTGAAAATTTTCAATTTTCTTAGCGGGAATTTAAAAAATAAAATTCAATGTTAAGTATTAATTAAATAAAAAAATTTTATTTTCAAAATTTATTCCATAATACAAGTGAATTAATTGTATACTTCTGCAAGAGTCTCGTTCGTGTGTATCTGTCGGGTTGCGGTCAACCAGTCAGATCGACAACATTCCGAATTATTAAAACTCTAGAAAATTTAAAATTCCGCTACATTCAAAGTTTATAAAATACATTAGCTTAAATAGAATACCAGCCGAAAAACAATTTTGTAAATTATAAAACACCGGGTTATCGAATATAAGTAAATATAAATCTTATATTCCTCAAGAGTTAAAATTGATTTGATTTCGAAAGAGGTTCGTTCCGACGTATATTCATCCGAATACTCATCTATCCGAATAATGATTCGGCTGAAAATTACTCATCCAAAAAATTGAAAATTTTTCTTAGATGGTCCACCTTTACAAGCATGAAATTTGAGTGTTTTCCATACATGCTTGTAAATTAAAATAAAATTAATTTTAAAAAATTAATTAAAATAATTAATTTAAAAAAATTTCTAATCTAAATATAAAATTATTTAAATTTTTCGGCTAAATGAGTGTTCGTCTGTTCATTCATTTTGGCGTACAAATTTTCGTTGTTATGTTTTTTAAATTATTGAGACTTTGTAACTTTGAAAGATTCTATTAATATAGCTTTAGTTTTTTCTTTATTTAAGATTATATTTTTCGGAATTTTAAAATTTGTAAAATTAATCATTTTAAATTACATTCAATATTTACTTTCTAAGTTCTAGTAATTTATTAATTCGGAATGTTGTCAGTCTGACTAGTTGACTGCAACCCTATCTGTTTAGTTTAATCCCTGAATCTTTGAGCTTACCCGCGTTGCCAAATAAATTTGACAGCGTCACAAGGCCTCACTCGGTATATCTCTTGAACGAATCAACCGATGTTGACCAGATCAGCGGCGATAGACGTAGTTTTTCAAGGTTAAGAGCTGATTAGTTTTTGGAGTTGATCGATAAAGTTGTTTAAAAATTATTAAAAAAAAACCACTTTAAAAAAAAATTTTTTTCACAGTTTTTTTGAAATTTCTCGAAATCTATCAGTCCGAATCGATCCAAATTGTATTCAAAATCTAAATTTGGTCAAGCCAATGGGTCATTCCATGTCAAATCGACCAATAGTTGGAATCGACCCCTTTCGATTTGGACAAATTTTGGTCAGAAGTTTTCTTTTATCATATAACGAAGTTCTGCCAAAGGAAAAAAAAATAAAAAATTTTTTTTCAAAAGATATGCAAATTTAAAATTTCGCGATTTTTCCAGTTTTTCAATTTTGTTTTTGTAATATCTCGAACGCTATTATAGATACAGGAGTCGACTTTCGTTTGTTTGAAAGAGGACACTTGAAGCTATTGAAAAAATATTTTGGAAAAATTCCAAAAATGCAAAATTTGTCAAATTTTGAATTTTTGAAAATCGTCAAAAATGACGGTCGACTATAAATTTTTCGCTCAAATTTTTTTGTATACTACCTTGTACCAATCTCAAAAGATCCTTAAATTTTTAGAACTGTGTTTTTTGTTTTTTCAAAAATATGAATTTTTTAAATTTGTTAAAAAAAAAATTTTTCTTAAAATTTTTTTTTTTATTATTATCTTAATCAAGTTTGGCAAATCGCGTAATTTTGATATTTTGAACAGTTGAAATTTCATTTAGTGGCATAATGATGAGAAAAAAAACATTAATGGTATTTTTTTATTATTGGTTATTCATTTATTTAATAATGCATTTCAAGTGTAAGTTTACTTTACATTCTGTTACGAAAGTCTCCTTTCTTTAATTCTTCTTGTACTGTTGTTGCTCCTTTTCTTTTTCTTAACCTGAAAAATTTATGACTGAACCAAAAAATGTCATTAATGTTTTTTTTCTCATCATTATGCCACTAAATGAAATTTCAACTAGTTCAAAATATCAAAACTACGCGATTTGCCAAACTCGATTAAGATAAAAATAAAAAAAAAAAATTTTAAGAAAATTTTTTTTTTTTAACAAATTTCAAAAATTCATATTTTTGAAAAAACAGAAAACACAGTTCTAAAAATTTTAGGATCTTTTAAGATTGGTACAAGGTAGTATACAAAAAAATTTGAGCGAAAAATTTAGTGTCGACCGTCATTTTTGACGATTTTCAAAAACTCAAAATTTGACAAATTTGGCATTTTTTGGAATTTTTTTCCAAAATAATTTTTTTTCAATAGCTTCAAGTGTCCCCTTTCAAATAAACAAAAGTCCATTCTTGTATCTATAATAGCGTTCGAGGTATTACAAAAACAAAATTGAAAAACTGGAAAAATCGCGAAATTTTGAATTTACATATCTTTTGAAAAAAAATTTTTTATTTTTTTTCCTTTGGCAGAACTTCGTTATATAATAAAAGAAAACTTCTGACCAAAATTTGTCCAAATCGAAAGGGGTCGATTCCAACTATTGGTCGATTTGACATGAAATGACCCAATAATAATATATGACTTCTAAAAGACAACAAAATTTCTCTCGAGACCAACCAAAAAAAAGTTATTGTAATTAGACGAAACCGTTTTAAGCTACATTTTGGTATTTCTTGTGTTCGCAAATAAATAATGATTTGATTAAAAAAAAAAAGAGTGTAAAAATAGATTTTTATTGAAGTTATAGTGTTTACCCCGACTGCAATTTGCAAAAATATATACTACGAGCGCTTAAAAACCACTTTTTTATTAAATTATGTAAAAATAGTTATTAAAAAAAAATTTGTAAATGATCAGTGATTATTTTTTCATCGGGCAGTGTAATTTTTGTAGCATTTATATGCATATTATGTCTGTCAAATACAAATTATTGTGACAAAACACAGGATCTTGATTTTTAGGCGAGAGTAGAGCATACCTACGCTCACGCTTAAGGCATGCAAAAGTCCTTGACGTTATACATTATACTTAATATTTATAAAATGCGTCGTTGGTAATAATAACAAAGTGATTAGATGTTTTTAAACTAAAATAGAATAAAGTCAATTATGACGTATGATCTGTGTCTAATAAAAAAATTCATACTAAGCATTTCATTTAATAAATACACATACGTAAAAAAAAATAGTTATTTTTAATCAAGTAAATTATTGTACGCCTCACGCGTGAGCGTGTGGAAGTGCTATACTCTCGACATCTCGCTATAGGAGGATTTTGCAACATAAAATCGTTGATATGTCCCAATTTAGACACTAAATCAATAAAAAAAAATTAGAAAAACGGTAGACCCTGAAGGCCATCCGTGCAACTTCCCGCTAATTCCATACCTAGGTGAATAAAACTGCACTAATGACGTTTTTGAGCTCTTCGAGCTCAAAAATACAATTTATGTGTTATTTTGAGCTCTTCGAGCTCAAAAGTCAGATTGAAGTATCATAGAACAATATTTTTTAAATTTTCAAACTGCACTAACTTTTAAATGAATCAACCGATTTTCACGCGGTTGGCAGTGTTTGACGCAATTTTTTTAGTTTCATGAAAAATCTTCAAGTTTAAATTGATAAAACTAGAAAATATGCAGTAATTCCAAAAAAACACTTTTTAACTTCCCGCTAAGAAAATTGAAAATTTTCAAAAATCGAGAAGTTATTGGTTTTACCCCGTTTTTCGAAAATTGAGTTTTCATCAGATCTCGACGTTTTGAGGTCCTAGGAAGCTTCCCTGACTATTCCCGCGAGGGTGTCACTATGTATATATGTATGTATGTATGTATGTATGTATGTGTGTGTGTGTGTGTGTGTGTGTGTGTGTGTGTGTGTGTGTGTGTGTGTGTGTGTGTGTGTGTGTGTGTGTGTGTGTGTGTGTGTGTGTGTGTGTGTGTGTGTGTGTGTGTGTGTGTGTGTGTGTGTGTGTAAGTATGTCTAACCCCGCCTCTTATAACTTTTGAACGGTTCAACCGATTTCATCGCGGTTGGTGCCATTCGAAAGGGATTCGCCAAACTTAGATTTCCTGAAAATTTGAACCGATTTAGACCGATAGATTTTGAGAAATTTTGAGAAATCTAAAAAAAAATAGAAAAAAAAAATTTTTTCAGAAGTGGTTTTTTTGGAATATCTTTTAAACGACTCTACCGATCGATTCCAAAAACTAATCAGCTCTCAACCTTGAAAAACTACGTCGATCGCCTCTAATCCGGTCAAAATCGGTTGATTCGTTCGAGAGATATCGTGAACGAAAGAAAACCGAAAAAAGTGTTTTTTCGGAGTTACTCCGAAATTTTCAGTTTGATTAATTGAAACTTAGAAATTATTTATGAGGCTTAAAAAACTGCGTAGAATGCCGCCAACCGCGTAAAAATCGGTTCATTCATTCAAAGGTTATTGCGGTTTGAAAATTAAAAAAATAGTGTTCTATGAAACTTCTATCAGACTTTTGAGCTCAAAAACTCAAAAGCATAGAAAAGGTATCATTTTGAGCTCGGAGAGCTCAAAACAATACACAGATTGTATTTTTGAGCTCGAACAGCTCAAAAAAAACGTCCATGTATTAACGGAATCAGCGGGAAGTTGCAGGGATGGCCTTTAGGGTCAACCGCTTTCCTAATTTTTTTGGTTTTCTTTCGTTCATGATATTTCTTGAACGAATTAACCAATTTTGACCGGCTTGACGGCGGTCGACGTAATTTTTTCATGTTCATAGCTGATTAATTTTTGAAATCGATCAGTGCAGCCGTTTAAAAGTTATTCCAAAAAATGTCGGAGTTATATTAAAAAAACACTTGTTTCCAAATATTTTATCGAGGATATCTCTCGAACCAATCAACCGATTTCCACGTTTTTGGCGGCGATCAACGCGGGTTTTTAAGCTCTAAAATTATTTTATATCATAAAAAACGATCCGAGAAGAAATGAAGTTATGTCAAAAAAACACTTTTTTCGGTTTTCTTTCGTTCACGATATCTCTCGAAAGAATCAACCGATTATGACCGGATTAGCGACGATCGGCGTGATTTTTTAAGCTTAAGGGCAGATTAGTTTTTAAAGTTGATCGATAGAGCCGTTTAAAAGATATTCCAAAAAAACCACTTTCAAAAATGATTTTTTTCTTATTTTTTTTGAGATTTTTCACAATTTCTTAAAATCTATGAGTCCGAATCGGTTCAAATTCTTAGGAAATCTAAGTTTGAGGGAACTCTATAGAACGCCGTTTAGTACGTTCCGATCGGTTCAGTCGTTCAAAAGTTATAAGCGAGTCACATAGTCACACCCACACACACACACACACACACACACACACACACACACACACACACACACTCGGGGCAGAAGAGATACTGCTACCGGGCGCGTCTCCCCGAGCGGATGAGAGAACGCTCGCTGTCCTTGGATGACACTGAATCTCTTAGTTGACAAGGTACAGAGGGTAGGAGCTCAATAAAATACGCTCCCGTCGACGAAACTCCCCTTTATGGGTTGGTCACACAAACTGACCTAGCAAGAAGAAGATCGTTCATTGTTGTAACCCACTGGGAGTGTCCGGAACCTGTGTTGTAGTTTCCGACGAAGCAGGCCACGGCTAATGTGAGCTTGCTTTGCCAAAGTGTAAGTTACAGCAGTAGATCAGAAGCCAGCCACCTCGGGCCTTGATCAGGGAGTACGCAGTGAGAGCTAGAGATCGGAATCTTCACCGCTCCGAGCGATTCTAGTCCCTCCGTGTATTCCGGGACTGGTTAAGTGTCGACTAGGCCTCAGGGAACTGGGGTAGAAGTACTATCTCCGAGGGTACACCCGTTCCTAGTTATGACAACCCGCTCCACTCCGTACGATGCGCTGGTAAATCAAAAAAGTATGAGTAATTTACAGGAAACAAACAAGAGTGGAAACGGGCTACATGCCCAACAAGCAGCAATTGACGCAAGCGCTGAAATGAAGCGTTCGCAAGCGCTCAAACGCCTTGAAAAGCTGATCAGTGAGTTGAATGATTTCGTCCAACCAAAGGTCAACATTCACAAAGAGATAAAGGCCAAGACGACTGGTGTAGCTAACGCCCTTCGAAGGTTTGAGAAGCTGGACGAGGAGTGGCGCTCATCATTGCAGCGCATTTCCCATGCTACACCGGAGAAAGCCTGTCAGGCTGTCGTCGTGACTGACGAAGCAATGGACACCGCAGCTGAAGGTGACGGTGAATCAGTCGCGGAAGACAAAAGTAAAGCCAGCAGCAAGTCAGGTAAGAGAAAAGATCGACCTTCTCCTGACCCAGCAATCAGCCAAGTCGTGAAGAAAAAGGATTTGAAGAAAAGCCCTCCGCAAGGAGCGGCAGTACGAAGCGACGAGCAGGAAAAAGCGTCGGTTTGGCAAAAAGTTCAGTCCAAGAAAGAACTAAAGTGACAGAAGAAAGACGTGCTCCCAAAACAGATGACAAAGGAGCCCCGATCTGAACCCAAGCGAAAGAAACCGCGGAAATGGATCAGACCGGATTCCCTCATCATCCGGCTGACAGAGAAAGCAAAGAACGCCGAGATCCTGCGCCGAATAAAACAGGACGTCCCTGATGATCAGGTCCGTAGTACGGTAGAGAAGATCCATAAGACCAATGCTGGAGATATGCTGATAACTCTTTCGAGGAAGAACACCGACAAAGGCCAAACATTGAGAAAGACCATTGCAGACATACTGAAAGAAGACGTAAGAGTAACCTGCAAAGGACCACAGGAGGTAATTGAGATCCGAGACGTCGATGATGACACAACGAAGGACTACATCAAGGGTGCCCTACAAAAGGAAGCTGGAGATGGCTGTGAGATACTACTAGAGGCAATCACGATCCGTAAGGCCTATAGAGGTACTCAAATTGCCACAGTAATTCTACCAGCAGCAACAGCACAGAAACTACTGGATGGAAGTAGCAAAATCCGGATTGGTTGGGTTAATTGCCGAATAAGGGCAACGAAGAGACCTATTCAATGCTTTCAATGCTGGCACTTCGGCCATCGTGGATCCCAGTGCAGAAGCAAGGTGGACCGGTCGAAGCTTTGCATCAGGTGCGGACAAGAAGGGCACAAGATTGCTGATTGTAAAAATCCAGCCAAATGTGCATTATGTGCTGAGATTGAAAGTGCAGAGAATGTTGCCCACCATGCCGGTACTTATAAGTGCCCGTTATTTCAGGAGGCACTCCAGAAGTTGACGAACAAACAAACATGAGGATACTGCAGCTCAATCTCAACCATTGTGAGGCAGCGCATGACCTGCTCATGCAATCCGTGCGAAAACTAGAGCTTGACTTGGTACTGATAGCAGAGCCATATAAACACCTGAGTACCCAACCCTGGGAATCTGACAGCTCATCCAAAGCTGTCATCTAGTCATGTGGCAAGCTCCCTTTCCAAAATTCAGTCGAAAACAGCAATGCTGGCTTTGTAGCAGTATCAGTAGAGGGCATCCGCTTCTATAGCTGTTACGCACCACTTAGCCTCTCTACTGTTGAATTCACCGCATTTCTGGATCGACTTACCGAGGACGCGAAGCATTACCACCCAATGGCAATAGCCGGGGACTTCAACGCCTGGGCAGTAGACTGGGGCAGCAAGCATACAAACGCGCGAGGAAAGGAACTACTAGAAGCCTTTTCTACATTAGATGTAGTACTGCTCAACAGTTGTGATACACCAACCTACACCAAAGGAGACGCAAGTTCTATTGTAGATCTCACTTTCGTCAGTAGCAACCTCAACAGAGGTAATATCAACTGGAAGGTGATGGATATAAACACAGCCAGCGACCACAACGCGATTCTCTGGGAAATATCAAACGTCCAGAGCCCGAGAAGACCTAAAAAGCAACTTAACACCATTGGTTGAAAGGTAAAATATTCTGCTGCGCAGAAGAGAAGACCAAGGACCTGATGAAAAGAGTGACCCAGGCTTGTGACGCCAGTATGTCTCGTAGACGTGGCATGAACACAAGACCTTCCGTTCACTGGTGGAACGACCACATCAGCGCCCTTCGTAAAGAGTGTCATCAGAAGAGAAGAATATCTCAGCGTGGCTACCGACGACCTAACTCTGTGGAGCTGGTCGCAGAGTACAAAAAAGCCCGTCGATCCCTGAACACAGCCATCAAAGATAGCAAAAAAAAAAATGCTGGAAGGAGCTCATCAACGAGGTGGACAGAGATCTGTGGGGTAGGCCGTACAAGGTCGTCATGACCCATCTTAAAAACCAGTTATTGCCATCACCCACGTATCCTCAACTCCTACAGAAGATCGTAAACGCGTTGTTCCCCGAAAAAAGCGAGTTTAACTACCTATTAGCGCAGAATGAAATGGATGACATTCCATCTGTCACGGAGGAAGAACTGATGGAGGCTTGTAATCGTGTAGGGAACAATAAAGCGCTGGGATTGGACGGGGTCCCCAATATTACTTTAAAAACAACTATAAAAGCAGTGCCATCATTGTTCCTGGACGTTTACGACACATGCCTCAAGAAAGGGATTTTCCCTCGGAAGTGGAAGCAGCAACGACTAGTACTACTTCCAAAAGGGAAAAAGCCACCAGAAGAACCGTCATCTTATCGACCACTTTGTATGTTAGACACGGCAGGTAAGATATTTGAGCGTATAATCCACCAAAGAATAGAAGCAGTTGTCGATCCACTCCTGGCAGATAACCAGTATGGTTTTCGGAAAGGACGATCAACCCTGGACGCAATCAATCTGGTTGTTGCAACGGCCAAGGAGGCAATCGAAGGGATCAGATGGAAGGGTGGAGCGAAGAAGTACTGCCTGGTGGCCACTTTGGACATCAAAAATGCCTTCAACTCCGCCAACTGGGACTGCATTATGCAAGCCCTGGAAGAGAAAAACGTACCAGGATACCTACGTAGGATAGTGGCTAGCTACTTCACGGACAGAATCCTGAGATACGACACGAAGAATGGTCCAAAAGAGTATGATATTACCGGAGGTGTACCCCAGGGTTCCGTTCTGGGTCCACTTCTGTGGAATGTCATGTATGATGGCCTGCTGAGACTGACTCTTCCAAGAAGTGTCAAGCTTGTTGCATATGCAGATGATGTAGCTGTCGTAATCGTTGCTAAACACCTAGATGAGATAAACCACATGTTCGGTATCACCTTTGAGAAAGTTAACCGGTGGATGGACTCAATGAATCTACAACTGGCTAAACAGAAGACTGAGGCTGTGCTTATTACCAGCAGAAAAGTGATAGAGACCATAAAGCTGAAAGTCGGAGAACAAGAAATCACATCACAACCATATATCCGATATCTGGGAGTGATGCTTGATGCCCGACTCAACTTTAAGCAGCAAGTCGAACACGTGAGTGCAAAAGCATCAGCAGTGGTAGCTAGCTTAGCACGACTGATGCCAAACGTCGGAGGCCCAAAGCAGAGCAGAAGACTACTGCTATCATCTGTAGTCACATCAATGCTCACTTACGGAATATCTATCTGGGCGGACGCACTAGAGAAGCAAGAATCATGGAGAAAGGCTGGACCAGTCTACCGTCTGAGTGCCTTAAGAGTAGCGAGCGCCTTCCGCACAATATCTATGGAAGCAGTGTGTGTCATTTCCGGAACTTTGCCTCTCAGAGTCTTAGCTGAGGAAAGACGGATCCTTTACCAACGAAAGAAGTCAACCACACTAAGCGCTGAGGAGCTTAGAACAGAAGAACGGCAGAAGAGCATAAGTCGATGGCAACTACAGTGGGATGCCACAGTGAAGGGTAGGTGGACGCATCGTCTCATATCAAGGATCAACGTTTGGCTAAACCGGAGTCACGGTGAGGTCAACTATTATCTTACGCAGATGTTATCAGGACACGGCTGTTTCCGGGCGTATCTCCACCGCTTTAAGCATGATAATTCCCCAGAGTGCCCGTCCTGCCCAGGAGTCAATGAAGATGCAGAGCACGTCTTCTTTGAGTGCCCACGTTTTTATCCACAGCGAGATGAGCTGGAGAATATCCTGAAGAGGAAAATCCAACCAGAGACAATAGTAGAAGCAATGCTGTCATCAGAGGCTGCCTGGAACGCCACAAACACGTTTGTCACGGAAGTCCTCTCAGACCTGCGGTCCATAGAAAGAAGAAGAGCGAATGACGCCAATTAGAAGGAGGAAAGAATAACACCTTAGCCACCAGAAGAAAGAGCAGTAGCTAGATCCTCCCCTCACGAAGTAATGCCTGACGGCGGTTTCCATGAGGGATTAGGGGAAAGAGGGAAAGGGGTTTAGGGTTTAGTGGGTAGGGGCGCTAGCGTCGAGTTTTAGTATGACACTGCGTCGAGTCGCCACATATCCAGACCAAACAGCTATGCCTAGAATCCGTAAAAAGGATTCCCCCCCCCCTTAAAAAAAAAAAAAAACACACACACACACACACACACACATAGTGACAACCTCGCGGGGATAGTCAGAGAAGCTTCCCGTGACCTTCAAACGTCGAGATGATGAAAACTCGATTTTTGCAAAACGGGGTGAAAACAATAACTTCCCGATTTTTGAAAATCTTCGATTTTCTTAGCGGAAAGTTAAAAGTATGTTTTGAAAACTAGAAATATTCAATTATAACGTCAGCGTATTTTTGTATTTATTTTTGTTTCGTATATTCAGTTTAAATCGTGATTATTCTTCATCTTTTTTAAAAAATGAATCGTTTTGAATTAGACTCTGCAACAAAATAAAAATTCAATAAACAACAAAAAAAAATTTTTAATAAATAAAAAAAATTAATGATGATACCTGGTAAACATAAATTTTTAGAAACACCAACAAATTTATCATTACATTTACAGTGAAAATCAACGCAGGAAGAATTATGAGTAGTGCATTGACTGTCATTCCAGCAATAACCTTTCAAACCTGGTGAACACGTTGATCTATTTATTGAAACATTATTGTTTTTGCAACAACATTTTTTATCAGCATTGCAAGTATAATGCCAAGGATCGCCGCAATCTAATACTTGATCACAAGAGTAGAAATAATTATCTGAAATAATTATTTTAATCAATTATCTATCATGTATTTCTTTTATCAAGTATTTGAATTTATTCTTTATTAATTACCTGGTCTGCATTGAGTTTCTGAAATAGGGCTGAAATTATTCTGGCATTTGCACTGGTTGTCTATGCATATAGTTGAATTTAATCGACAGTCATCATTTCTTAAACAATCTCCATACAAAGAAGGAAGACATTCGAATTTATTTACAGAGTAGTATTTTTTTCTGCAAACACATATTTTATCCCTGGTGGAACATTCTGAATTTTTTATCGCTACCAAGCAATCTTGGTTATTTTGACATGTTAATCCCAGATGAACTTTATGTAATTATAATTGAAAATAAATAATATTAATCTCAATTTTCTTATTTTTACTATCCCTGATTCAGAAAGATGATTTGAAATGATTACCTTCATGTTAATTGTATATGGGTGATTCTCTGTAAGGATGTTTTTTGCTGTCCCAGGAATTTTTTTATTAGAAAAATTGTTATTTTGTTACTAAAAAAAATTTATTACAAAAGTAAAAAAACATTTCTATTTGGAGCATTGAAAACTAAAATGAAATAAATTTTGGTTTTTTTGCTATAAATTCGTTAACCACCAAAATGACAGTCCCCTGGGCTGTCCCATTCCCAAAATTAAAACTTTAAGATTAAATTTTAAGTTATTCGTCCATAATATATAATTTGGTTGATGTTTATAAACTTAATTAGTCAACTAACAATCTTCTTCAATAAAAAGTACCAAAAATTAATTTGTTTCATTAAATTCATTAAACCGAAGTTTGTCCCAGGCATTTTAAAAACAGTCCCCTGCCAGAAGTTCAAAGCCAAAAAAAAAAATCCAGCGTGTCATTTTACCTTTTGTAAGGTTTATAAGGATCTAACTAAACTTGAGTTAATAACCATATGGCTGTTAGCGCTTTATCGGCATTTTATTTACTCGGAAAAAAGTAAGCTGTTATAAATAACAGTCGATTTATAATAAGTAATGATCAACTGCTAAAAATTACCATTTCAAACGGTAAAATCGTGATTTTACTATTCACTTTATAATATTTACCATTTAAACATTACAATTTACTCTTTACATGAAAGAAAATACTATTTCAAACAGTAATATTCGCTAAGTAAATATTCGCTTATGTAAATGTCTAAAATGTTAAAGTATAATAATTAAGAATTCAGACTTTGATATTTATCATTTCGTACCTAAAAAATGATCTTATGATATGTAAAAAGTATAAAATAAAGTTAGTAAATTTCTAATACAAGCAACGTCAATATTTACAAAGTAAAATGGTTAATTTTAAACGCAATGCTAAAAATCAAACTGTAATTATTGACTTCCCGAGAAAAAATGTTTCTATATAATCATATATAATTGTATATAATCATATATGACTATATATGATTATATATGGAATCACATATATAATTATATACAATTATATATAATCATATATAATTATATATAATCATACATAATTATATATGGAATTGTATATAAGATTATATATAATTATATATGACTATATATGGAGCAATATACAGCCATGCAGGATTATATATAGTTCCATATACAATTATATATAAGTATATATAATCATACATGATTATATACCGAATTGTATATGAGGTTATATATAATCATGTATAATTATGTATGACTATTAGGGTGTGCCAATTTTAGGTGACTTTTTTTTTTTCAACGAAAAAACAGGCTTAAAACTTGCATGAAGGTGAGAACAGAAGCCTGTTTAAAGCGGAGCTCTTAATATTAATATTTAGAGGTGTCTGTCCCTAATTTTTCATTTCCCATTTAAATAACATAGGAAAAAAAATTCTTTCTTTTGTTTATTCTTCTAGCTCGGCATACGCACTTCATATAAATAAGTCCATAGCATATTCGTGTAGAAAATTAAACGCTCTACAAAAAAGGTCTCTAACACTTTCTTCATAAAGACAGCCGTTCTAAAGTTATTCAGACGTAAACTTCTAAATGTATAAAATTTTGATTTTTCAAGTATTAAACTGATACAAATTAATTTATTACTGTCTTAAAAATTATTTTTTTATGTAAAATTGGTTCTGATGCGCTAACATTTCCATAAAGCTGAAAAAAAAATTACTCATGTATCAAATTGATCATGATTTTTTTCTTCTTTATTTCATTTACTGTAAGAAAACGGAATTATCAATTTATTACTCTACACGGAGAGAAAAAATAAGTTTGGAAAATCAGAAAAGGGCACGTCTCATAACGCTGATTTATCACAAAAAAATCTGGAAAACGGTTCAAGCCATCCCTGCAACTTCCGCTAATTCCATATCTAAGCGCTTAAAATTGCACTTATGAGGTTTTTGAGCTCTTGAGGTCAAAAGTCTGATAAAAGTTTCAAAGAACACTATTTTTTGAACTTTCGAACCGATCAATCAACCAATCAACTGATTTTCATGTTCTTGGCAACAATCGACGTGGTTTTTAGACACCGAAAATTATTTTATTTCATCAATAACAATCCAAAAGAAATGTCAACGTTATGTAAAAAAAAAACATTTTTTTCGATTATTTGTTGATTCATTTAAGAGTTATTGAACTTCGAAAGTTTAAAAAATAGTGTTCTATGAAACTTTTATCAGACTTTTGACTTGAAGTGCTCAAAAACCTCACAAGTGCAATTTTAAGCGCTTAGATATGGAATTAGCGGAAGTTGCAGGGATGGCCTTTAGGGTCAACCATTTTCCAGATTTTTTTGTGATAAATGAGCGTTATGAGACGTGCACTTTTCTGATTTTCCAAACTTATCTTTTCTCTAAGTGTTGAGTAATAAATTGATAATTCCGTGAAACTTTTTAAAAATTTAATTCATTTAACTCGGGTCATGATTTTCTTACAGTAAATGAAATAAAGAAGAAAAAAATTTGATACATGAGTAATTTTTTTTTTAGCTTTATGGAAATGTTAGCGCATCAGAACCAATTTTACATATAAAAATAATTTTTAAGACGGTTATAAATTAATTTGTATCAGTTTAATACTTGAAAAATCAAAATTTTATACATTTAGAAGTTTACGTCTGAATAACTTTAGAACGGCTGTCTTTATGAAGAAAGTGTTAGAGACCTTTTTTATAGAGCGTTTAATTCTTTCTAAGGATATGCTATGGACTTATTTATATGAGGTGCGTATGCCGAGCTAGAAAAATAAACAAAAAAAAGAATTTTTTTTCCTATGTTAT
This sequence comes from Cotesia glomerata, assembly GCF_020080835.1. Taxonomy (NCBI): domain Eukaryota; kingdom Metazoa; phylum Arthropoda; class Insecta; order Hymenoptera; family Braconidae; genus Cotesia; species Cotesia glomerata. The sequence continues at coordinate 41,920 of NW_025403773.1, forward strand.
TTAAATGGGAAATGAAAAATTAGGGACAGACACCTCTAAATATTAATATTAAGAGCTCCGCTTTGAACAGGCTTCTGTTCTCACCTTCATGCAAGTTTTTAGCCTGTTTTTTCGTTGAAAAAAAAAAGTCGCCTAAAATTGGCACACCCTAATGACTATATATGGAGCAATATAAAACCAAGCAAGATTATATAGTTCCATGTATAATTATATATAACCATACATGATTATAAATGGAATTGTATATGAGGTCATATATAATCATATGTAATTATATATGACTATATATGGAGCAATACACAGCAAAGCAAAATTATATATAGTTCCATATATAATTATATACAGTGATATATAATCATACATGATTATATATGGAATTGTATATGAGGTCATATATAATCATATATAATTATAAATGACTATATATGGAGCAATATACAGCCATTTAAGATTATATATAATCCCATATATAATTATATATAAGTATATATAATAGGGTGATTCAAAAAAAAAGAATATTTTTTTTTTCGTTTGGTACTCTGAAAAATAGGTTCCTAGACACCTCTAAGAAAGCCTCTCCAAGCATGAGTTCTTAATTGTAACGGGAAGGTCCTCCTTCTTACAGTTTTCTATTTTTTCTTATTATCAGATAGAAAAATTTATATCTCGCTTCCAACTACTTGAAAAAATATCTTGTTCCTTAGATTTTTAGGAAATTGAATGCTCTACAAAAAGGTCTCTTACGATTTTTTTCGTAAACCCAACCGTTTAAAAGATATTAACGGTTAAAGTTTGATTATTTTTGGGAAAATTTTTTATTTCTTATGAATTTTATAACTCAATGAAAAAAAATCATTATGAATGATGAAACTCATAGTTTTGTAGGAAATTTACTGCTCTATAAAAATGGTCTCTTATGATTTTTCGATCAAGTTGAGCGTTTACGAGATATTCATCGTCAAACATCAATGCATATCAATTTTTCTAGTTTTTGATCAATAATTCGAAAAATTTCAATTTATTCTCTGAGTTTCAAGGAAATTTAGACAAATTTGAGTTTTTATTATAAAAGCAACTCCTATAGATGTTTTCTGTTCAAAAATTCATTTGAAAATTTTTATTCTAATAATATTTTTTTTTTAATTTGATCTTTAATAATTTAAAATCTTAATCGCGTTGTCATTTATTATTATGAAATTTGTTCAGTGCGTATTTTTAAATTGTTTTTCACAAAATATACATAAAATTTTCGTTCGAGGGGATTTTTGTTTTGAATTTTTTGAAAAATTTATTCGAGTACAAAAATATCAATTCATTGATTTCTTCAGCAACTTGTGAAAAAATGATTTTGCATTTATGGTATTTAAGTGATGAACTTGCCATTTTATCATTATTTGACGATACCGTTTCATTGGAAGTAAAAAAAAATATTGTTGGAGCTGTTAATACTCGTAACGGTACAGATTCTAAAGCTAAAAAATTTATAATTGATAAGAACGATTTGAATTCATTAACGCAAAAAAGTCTGAGTGACTTTGTTTCTAAAAAGTCTTTAAATCTCTTTAAAATCTTTGATTTACCATATGACTTCCTTGATAAAGATATTGAATCGTGGCCTACTAATGACAGTTACATTGAAAATAAAGAATACTTTAACCAATTGAAAGTTGTTAATGATTCAGCAGAACGAGCTGTTGCATTAGTTAGTGAGTATAATCAATGCTTGACAAAAAATGAAGATCAATTCCAATACTTATTGCAAGTTATCAAAGAACATCGAAAAAAATACCCAAACTGCAATAGAGGAAATTATTTACAGTAAAAGTGTACCGTTATGTTGAAAATATTGAAAATTAAATGGCAGTTGATAATTAAATAAATAAATTCTTCGATAAAAAAGTGAAACACATGTGAAACACACTAAATTGAATTATATATTTAAAAAAATGCACTAATTTTTTGTTTTAATGTAATCAAACATGCCCAAGACTAAAAACTAATTAAAAAATAGTTCATAACATATTTCTATTTATAGAAACTCAAATTTGTCTAAATTTCCCTTTGAAACTCAGAGAATAAATTGAAATTTTTCGAATTATTGATCAAAACTAGAAAAATTGATATGCATTGATGTTTGACGATGAATATCTCGTAAACGCTCAACTTGGATCGAAAAATCATAAGAGACCATTTTTATAGAACAGTAAAATTTCCTACAAAACTATGAGTTTCATCATTCATAATGATTTTTTTTCATTGAGTTATAAAATTCATAAGAAATAAAAAATTTTCCCAAAAATAATCAAACTTTAACCGTTAATATCTTTTAAACGGTTGGGCTTACGAAAAAATCGTAAGAGACCTTTTTTGTAGAGCATTCAATTTCCTAAAAAATCTAAGGAACAAGATATTTTTTCAAGTAGTTGGAAGCGAGATATAAATTTTTCTATCTGATAATAAGAAAAAATAGAAAACTGTAAGAAGGAGGACCTTCCCGTTACAATTAAGAACTCATGCTTGGAGAGGCTTTCTTAGAGGTGTCTAGGAACCTATTTTTTAGAGTACCAAACGAAAAAAAAAATATTCTTTTTTTTTGAATCACCCTAATATATAATTATATATGCTTATATATAATTAACATATATAAAAATTTTTTCTTTGAAAAAAAATTTTTTTTTGGTAATTACGAAAAGTGTAAAATTATGATCATAATTACGTTTAAATAATTCTGAAATACAAAATTTGTTACATTTCCTATGAGATGTTTTGGTCTGCTCTGCTACTACCTAATAGTAAAATCATTATTTATTTTATTATTTAAATAAGTGTTATATTATAATGAGATTCGGTCAAATAAATAAATTATGAATTATGACTATCCAAATATATTATAAAATCAATTTTTATATTATATTTATGATAAACTCATATGATACATTATGTAGATCATAGAATCATTGTCACCTAAGACAGCAGCACAGCAGACAGAAACTTCAAGACGCACGGAGATCACTAAAGTTAAGCAGCATTGAGCAGGGTTAATAGTTGGATGGGTGACCGCTGGTGTTATAGCCGTAAAATTATAGCTAGATATTTTTTTTTGCATTATAATTGGTTACAGAGAATTGCGTAGGACCATATTAAATACTATATCCATAAAAATTAACCCAATAATTAATTAGATGTAATAAATATATAATTAAATATTGTTATATATAATTATATATGATTAGATATGATTATATTTGGCCATTTTTCATATATAATCATATATAACCAATTTATATATAAATATATATATTCTCGGGTTGCTTGGACTGGTAAAATGTATATTTTAGAAGTATAATTTTTACTGTTTCAAATTTTAAATTCTCCCAGAGTGAGACCCCCTTTTCTTTCATCTGAGTTCTCCTTCTCCTCATAATATGGACTATATATTGAAATGGCAATTTTTACTGTTTGAAACTGTAATTTTTTAAGATGAAAGAGTCGTTATTTACTATAGTGACAGCTACTAATAACTTATTTTGGATATTAAATTATAAATTGTGGCTTTTATACTTTCTACATTAAGTTCTGTAATATTTATATTTTTGCCACCCCGATGTCCGCTTAACTGTTTGAAACTATAAAAATTAACCGGAATCCGAGTGAATATTACAGTTTACTTTTTTCTGTGTAGTGTCAAAGCACCGTTTGTGCTGGAAATATGTGTCTGGGCCACTTCAAAACTCAGTCCCCTGGCAGCTATTTTTATTTATAATTTATTTATAAAAGTGGATCCATAAGTCTTAATAATATTCTAATTAATGTAAACATTCATTGAGAACTTGAAAAGTTGAATGTATTGAAATAGTTTGCTTGATTTTTCTCAATTTGATAAAAAAAAAACTAATTAATTAAAAAAAATTAATTCGGCTGTTTATTTATTATGATCAAGCTGATAGTTTTGTAGCCCTTGTTAAGTTTTTAACTTCCCGCTAAGAAAATTGAAAATTTTCAAAAATCGGAAAGTTATTGGTTTTACCCCGTTTTTCGAAAATCGAGTTCTCATCAGATCTTGACGTTTTGAGGTCCTAGGAAGCTTTCCTGAATGTTTTCGCGGTGATGTCCGTATGTCTGTGTGTGTGAGTGTGTGTGTGTGTGTGTGTGTGTGTGTGTGTGTGTGTGTGTGTGTGTGTGTGTGTGTGTGTGTGTGTGTGTGTGTGTGTGTGTGTGTGTGTGTGTGTGTGTGTGTGTGTGTGTGGCCGTATGTAAACCTCTCATAACTTTTGAACGACTTGACCGATTTCATCGCGGTTGGCGCCATTCGAAAGGGCTTGACTAAGCTCAGATTTTAAATACCATTTGGACCAAAATTATTTGAAATGTGGTTTTTTTTGGAATTACTTTTAAATGGCTTTACCGATCAATTCAAAAATCTAATCAGCTCTTAAGATCAAAAAACCACGTCGATCACCACAAGCCCTGTTGAAATCGGTTGATTTGTTCGTGAGTTATCGTTGTCGAAAAAAAAACCGAAAAAAGTGTTTTTTCGGAATTACTTCGAAATTCCGGGCTCCATCGATTCAAACTTGAAGATTCTTTATGAGGCTTCAAAAATTGCATCGAATGCCGCCAACCGCGTGAAAATCGGTTCATTCATTCGAAAGTTATTGCCATTTGAAAATTCAAAAAATTGTGTTTTATTAAATTGCTATTAGAGTTTTGAGCTCAAAGAGCTCAAAAATGTAATGTGTAACTTTGAGCGCTTAAGTACAAAATGAGCGGGAAGTTACAGGGATGGCCTTTAGAGTCAACCGTCATCCTAATTTTTTTCTAATAAAATAAAAAATAATTTGGTCGGACAATTTTGTACAGATTTAAGACGTCCTTACAGAAAATTACCCATATCTATATATTATTCAAATCCGATGCATTTAAATCATTTCAAATCATTTTAAATTATTTCAAATTAGATTTCCTAATCAGGGATGTATTAAAAAAAATAGATAATGATATTTACTTGGATCACAATGAGTTTTGTTAGAAGCGTAAAATTTATCAGAACACTGGCATATATTATTGAGACAAACAGTGTTATAAGAATAACATTCACCGTCAGAATTACAATATTCGCCTATAGTACCTAGACACTTATTATGGCTGAGGGGAACATAATTCGGCTTACATTCACAATTGTCATCTGAAGAACAAACGGCATATTTCATGACAGAACATTGACTATCTTCACGACATGATATCCGAGTTAAATCCAAACCAGCTGATAAAAAAATAATAAAAATTGATAAATTGATACATATATAATAATTATAAAAATAAGAAGATATTTACAATTAATAAATACACAGTTTCCGTTATGATTTTGATAACCTGGTCGACATGCACACACATCATCTATACAATGAGAATTCTTTGTAGCACATTGTTCATTGGGCTTGCAGTGTTCACCCAACAAGGGTACGCAAGTTGTCTCATTGAAGAATTTATGGGTACTCTTACAAGTACAAATATTTATGTCAGTTCGACACTCAGAATTTGCTATATATTTGCAATTATCATCATCTTCACAGGGCATCCTTATGTAGTCTGCATGAATACAGAAAATAAACAAATTAATGAATGTTCATATGAACATCATTTAATCAATTCTTATATTTTTAAAATGGAAGTAGAACCTAAAAATGTTATATCAGCTATTCACACAACTACATCGACAGTCTAGTTAGCAATTTGCTTAACTCCTTATTTTTAGAGGGTGATTTTTTTAACATTTTGATGTAGCAATAATCCAATTATGAATCATTTGAATGATTCAAAACCTAAATATTATATCTCTAATAGATATTAATGATATTAAATGGTTTTTTAGAGTAATAATAAATTTTGAACTGATTGTTTTTTTCGTACAAATAGAAGATTCTCTGAAATGGAGTTAGACAATTTGCTAATTAGAACGTTGATATGTAATTCATTAAAATCAAATGAAAGTGAGAATAATTTCCACAATAATCTTAACAATGACATATGTAATTCCATAGTAACTGAAAATGGTGCTGCGACTAGTCAACCGACGACATTTCAACCGCGACACTTAAACCGTAACAGTTCAACTGTGGACATTTCAACCCGATTAAAGTTCAACCGTAAAAATTTTAACCGAACGACAGTTCAACCGTAGAAATTTTTATCTGTCCGGCCGTCTGATGTATGATCAATTTTTAATGCCCGTGTATGCTTGTGCGATTGATTGGCGATGTGATCGTTTAATTTTAAATTCATGTTAAAAGGGTGCAAAACGATTACCCGCGTTTGTGTTGGTCTAATTTAGAATAAATACACATAAAACCCATGTTAAAAGGGCGCAACACGATTACCCGCGTTTGTGTTGGTCTAATTTCGAATAAACACACACAAAAACCATGTTAAAAGGGCGTAACACGATTACCCGCATTTGTGTTGGACTAATTTCGAATAAACACACACAAAAACCATGTTAAAAGGGCACAACACGAAAATTAATCATGCCATTTATCATACTGTTGAATTGTCAGGCGGATAATATTATTTTGTGATTTAATAAATTAAATAATCTGGTAATTTTTACGGTTGAACTGTCGTTCGGTTGAAATTTTTACGGTTGAACTTTAATCCGGTTGAAGTGTCCGCAGTTGAACTGTCGCGGTTTAAGTGTCGCGGTTGAAATGTCATCGGTTGAATTGTTATAGAACCACTGAAAATAATGCTGCAACTTGTAGTTATGTAATAGATGATGAGTCAAGCTAATAAAATTTGATGAAATTAATTTATTTTTTTCCTTTTTTTAAAAAAAAAACAAAAAAAATATTTTTCATCATTCCGAGGCCGAAAGTTCGATTTTCTTCTGTTTTCTTGCATGAAGAAAGTTACTCATTTCAGACTGCTCACAATTAGTGACAGTTTCAATTACTGTATTTTTTTGTTTTATTTTTCCTCCCGTGACATTAATGTCAACACGATTATATACGCGGCAATAAAATTATAATTTAATTATATGCATAGTTTAAAATAATAAAATTTGTTGACTTATATAAACAGAATAATTAAATAAAATATAATAAAAATAATAAATGAAATAAGGTAAAAGCCCCAATAGATGATCACGTCCCAGTATATGATCACTCCATGTATTTGTATATCTATATTCACAAATAAAGGTATACAAATACATGGAGTGATCATTTACTGGTACATGATCATCTATTGGGGCTTTTACCTTAATATAATAAAAAATTAAAATTATTTATATAAGTTTCAAGTTTTTTGTGATTTTTACGAGAATTTAATTAAAAATATCACTAAATAAACAAACTGGTGTATAAAAAAAATAAATAATGAGTTCACCGGAGTGTTCGTCTGAAGAATCCGAAGCTGAAGAAGTACGACGAAATATTACTGCGGAAGCTGCTGAAATTGTCCAAAATTTAGCACCCTCAAAATCTGTGCAACGCTACAGAAATTGCTATGATCAATTTATCAGTTGGAAGGCTTCAAATCGTATTAATTTAATCAATGAAGATGTTTTATTAGTATATTTTAAAGATTTATTTAAAACGTTGGCACCCCCGACAATTTGGAGTCGCTGGTCGATGCTAAGAACCATGACTAGTATTAATCATAGCATCGAGATTAAAAATTACAATAGATTAAAGACACTAATTAAAAATAATGCTCAAGGTCATCGTCAGAAGAAGGCAAAAGTATTCTCATGGAATGAGATAAAGAAGTTCATCGATGAGGCACCGGATGATGGTTATTTAATTGAAAAAGTAAGTAACAATTATTACATACTAATTTTTGTGCCTAAAATCGTCATTTATGTACATATTTATTTATTTATTTATAAGATAGGTTTATTTACATGTATTTATAAAAACTTCATTCCAGGTTGTTGCGATTTTTGGTATTGCTGGAGCAATGAGAGGTGGAGAATTTCCTGAATTACAAGTACAAGACGTCGAAGATACCGGCAGTCAGCTGATTGTTACCATCTTGAAGACAAAAACAGACACTCCTCGCACTTTTGTAATTGGCGCAGAATACCGCAATAAAATTTTGCAGTACAAAGCTCTACGACCTAAGAACTCCAATACGGATAGGTTTTTTTTAACACTTTCAGAAGGGTCGATGTGTACGTCAAGTCATCGGTAAAAATATATTCGGAAAAATCCCTAAAAAAATTGCTACATATTTGAATTTACCCGAACACGAGAAATATACCGGTCACAGTTTTCGGCGTATGTCAACAACGTTGTTGGCTGATTCTGGAGCTTCAATGACGACAATCAAGCAACACGGAGGTTGGAGATCAGATGCGGTAGCCAGTGGATATATTGAAAATTCGATCCGGAACAAAAAAAAATTTATGATCAAATTATGAATATTAGTCAATCTTCGGCTACAGTGACACATACATTAACTTCGACAATTCAAACAGCACCAAACTTGCAATTGACAGCTCATCCAATGACAGAAGCTCCTAAAATTTATTCAACACCTATAACATCATCAGCTGTTACAAATACAGTTACATCGTCATCAATAGCTGATACTCCAAAGACAATTGCATCACCCATTACACATAAAATTACATCAACAACAACAGCTCACACAACAACAACAACAACAATAACATCATCTACTAATCCAATAAATTCAACAGTTTTAAATAATACATCCAGAGCATCATCAGAAGATATATCATCACCACTTGAAATGGATCATGATTTGGTAATGGACTATTTCAATGATGATTTCTCAGCTCCAATCGAGGAAAAAAAGACTGAGCACTCAAAATCCTCTTCAAAACCTGTCCGACCGAATACTCACTCTCCCAATAGTGGACTGCTTGATGCGAAGCGGAGGAAAAAAATTTCTCTAAAGAATGATGACATCCAAAATATTTTAAAAAGTATTCCGGAAAATGCAAATATCAAATTTGAATTTCATTTTCACTATCATGAAGACAAAGAAAATTAATTACTATTTGATTGCATTAAATTCAAATTTAATTACTGTTTTGATAATTAAGTTCTACTAATTATTGTATCAATTATAATATTCAATGTTTCAAACGTTCAATATACATCCTATTCTCTTTACTAATAAGTATTATTATTTGAAGTATAATTCTGTGAATCGTTTAAAATGTTCATATTACAATTGAAAATTATCAACTTTTTTTGTTTTGTCTGGAAGGATGATTTTTGTTTTTTTTTTTTTTAATTTATTTTAAAAATTAAAAAAATTGTTTTTTTATGACTGGGGGGGCTCCGCCGGGGCTTCGCCCCTAGACCCCATCGAGACTCTATCCCTGCATCTCAATATTAATTTAAGATTTACTTCAGTAAGTATGTTATATATAAAAAATTGAACTTTATGTGAATTTATATATTTATTTTAACCTCATTTGTCTTTATTTATTTTGTAGAATTATTATCGAACTTTCGGTCCTGGTATGATGAAAAATAGTATACGCGCCACGGGAGGATAGTAGAACATTTTCAACCCCCGCTTTTGTCACCCTCGCCTTCGGCTCGGGTGACAATATCACGCGGGTTGAAATGTCCTACTTTCCTCCCTAGGCACGTAATGTACTATTACAAATAAATTAGTGACTTTTGGTTTCATTAATAAATTAGTGAAATATATTTTCATTTGTTAATTAGTGAATTTTATTTTCAGTGATCAATTAGTCTTTTCTTTCTTCACTGAATCATTTAGTGAATTTTCATTAATTCTAAGTTGCTCGAATTAAACTATAAGAATTAGTGAAGTTTCACTGTGATTTAGTGAAATTTCACTAATTTTATTTTAGAGAGATGGATTTAATATTGTCCATTTTGTGTAAACTTACGAGGTAAGCATTTTTCTTTGGAATATTCTATAAATCCATCGTTACATTTACATTTATCATTTCTACAACTGGAATGAAGTGGGGCGCACAGTTGACTTTTAAAACATGATTCTCCAAGAAGTGAGGCGCATGCGGTGCTGTTGTATTCTCCAAAATCCATTTTGCACTTACATATTCCATTGTCGGAGCATATACTGTTTAATATTTTTCTACAACCCTCACTACTCTTACATGGAATCCCTAATTGAGCTGTAAATAAAATTAAAAAAAAAAAAAAATTCATTCAAAACCCAAAAAATACGGATTGCTAAAAAGTTTATAAATTTTTTTATAATTTTTTTACTCACGTGCTAAACATAAATATTCTGAAAATTTAACCATAAATGACATGCATCCACACTTAGAGTCAATGCACACTCCATAAATGTTCCTGCAGTCTTTATTTTTTGAACAAATTCCACCATAAATTGGTCTACATGAAGTTTGATTCATAGTTACATAGTTTTTATCGCATTTACACTTGTTATCCTTTGAACATATTGCATGATCTATTTGTCTGCAGTCATAATCATTCAAACAGAAGTCATTTAAATTAGCAACTGGAATAAAATTAAGAAAATTAAAACTACTTTTATCTGAGTATTGTAAATTTATACTATTAACAATAAAACTTACGAGGTAGACATTGATTGGATCTATACCCAAACTGTCGTTTGCACTGGCAAAAATTATCAATGCACCTAGAATTTTCGACTACACACAAGTTATCTGCCTCACATACAATTTTATCTGTTGATGTACATAAATAAGTTTTTTCGAATGGATATTGTTGGAAGCATACGCACTCGTTTACTCCAGTACATATTGCATTTGAAATTTTATTCCTAGCGAGTATCTTACTCTCGTAACATACATCACTTCCACAAACTATAACATGACAATAAAATAAAAAATGATATTGAAATCAGCGGACACTTGATGACTTTTTAAAATTTTTCTTGAATAATAAATTAGGTCAAGAAAATTATTTATAAAAAATCGCATTTATAATTTTTTAGTCCCTAGCGGTTTTGTAAATGCCGAAAAAATGACGCAATTATACAGCATTGCGGTCCTTTTTCAGCATTTTTTCGGTTTTTTTGGTCAGTTTTTTTATCGAAACATTACGGAATATTTACCGTAAAAATGCGAATAATTTACGCTAAAAATTTAGAATATTTACGCTGAAAATGCGGCATACTTATGGTAATAAGGTGGTAAAATGACTGTATTAAAACCATATTTAAAAAATGGTGTAAAATTAAATACTGCTCGGACTGGGATTCGAACCCAGAACCTCTTGAAGACATGTCGGCTACTCTACTATTTGAGCTACCTGGTCTATACCAAATTCTCCTATTGCTTATTCTCTATACATTAAGCCACACCGTCTATCTTACGATAAGCATATTTAAAATTAGATATTATTTATTTATATACGGCTTTCTAGTGTACAGGCGTAATAACGCCCTTTTACACCCTAAATCTTATCATTCTGCTTAGTTAACTCTGCCTTATCATTGCGGCTGTGGACCAACTTGTGCCTTCTGTACCGCATTTGCCCTGATCCTCACCACTCGGCTATTGGAACAGTAACATGGGAAAACCACAGAAAAAACCCATGTTAGTACAGTCGGAGCTGGGTTAAGTCTACAGTAATTGATAAGAAACTCTTCTTTATCGACCACTGGAGCATTAGGCCCCTCTCCTAGTGTGCAGAGATCCCTCGCGCTAGCCAACGCTGACTAGAGTGGTCACCCATTCAAGTTGTTGCTTAAAATGTGTGATCGCTCAAGTCAGACGTGTGTTGCCCGGCTATCTCTGCCACTTCCAGAGGCTGGCAACGTAACGTAACGCACATATTGTTAACTATAATCACTGAAAAATATTGGTACGTGCTGGGATCGAACCCGGGTCCCACTCTTTTGAAAAGCGAGCACCGAGCCGACCAGGCCATTGCCAACCTCTTAAAATTAAATAATATAATTATATATGTGAAACAATATAACTTTTCGATTTTAGAAAATTTGCAATTTTCTAAGTGAGAAATTAAAAATTGAAATTAAAATTAGAATATATTTACTTAACATATGTATTCCTTTATATTCATTATCGCTAAATACCTAATTAAAAAATAATATTCTACATAGTATTTATTCAAAAACAGTATTTGTTTTTGCAAAGTAGCGATGGAGAATAAAAAGCAAAATTGGAAATGTTTTATTTTATTCATTTCTAACATAGAAGTGAACTAAAAATAAAATCAAATCTTTAATAATTTTCCATTATATCAGAAAATATTCGGCAAAATTACTGTATTATTACGGTAATTATTTGAAATTTTTTGGGTAAAATTTGGGCATTAATGTGGTAATTGTATAGTATATTCTTGGTAACTGTGCAACATAAGTGCAGTATATATACTGGATAACTACAGTATAAAAACTGGCCAAAACAACTATAGTTTAACCGCATTATCACCGAATTATAATGGTAAATATATGGCATGAGCATAAATGCCGAAAAATTACGGTATTTTTACGGCATTCTCAAAACCGCGAGGGACATGCTTCTAAAGATGGAATTTCATAAACAAATTTTTCTTGCTATAATTTATCTGTTAAAAACTTTATAAAAATAATAAAAGAAATTAGAAAAACGGTTGACCCTGAAGGCCATCCCTGCAACTTCCCGCTAATTCCATACCTAGGCGCGTAAAATTGCACTTATGACGTTTTCGAGCTCTTCGAGCTCAAAAATACAATTTATGTGTTATTTTGAGCTCTCCGAGCTCAAAGAGATAGCTTTGCTATGCTTTTGAGCTCTTCGAGCTCAAAAGTCTTATCAAAATTCGATGAAACACGATTTTTCTAATTTTCAAACTGCTGTAACTTTTTAATAAATTAACCGATTTTCACGCGGTAGGCGGCGATCGATGTGGTTTTTTAAGCTCTATAAATGATTTTAGAAAAAAAAATTGATCTGATGAAAAATTTCGGAGTTATTACAAAAAAACATTTTTTTCGATTTTTTTCGACAACGATATCTCACGAACGCATCAACCGATTCTGACGCTCTATGTGGCGATAGATGCAGGATTTCAAGGTTAAGAGCTGATTAGTTTTTGAAGTTGATCGGTTTCGCTAATTCGGAGATATTTAAAAAAAATGAAAAAAAAAACAACTTTTTTTGTCACTTTTTTTGCAATTTCTCGAAATCTACTGGTCCGAATCGGTTCCAAATTACAAGAAATCTAAGTTTGGCGAAGCCCTTTCGAATGACACCAACTGCGATGAAATCGGTCAAGCCGTTCAAAAGTTACGAGAGGTTTACACACAGACACACACACACACACACATCACCGGTCTGGTTCTAGCCGATGCCCAGTCTTCCAAAAAGCACTCCAGAAGCTGACAAATAAACGAACATAAGGATACTGCAGCTTAACATCAATCACTGCGAAGCTGCGCATGACCTGCTTATGCAGACAGTACGGGAATTAAAGCTCGACGTTGTGCTTTTATCGGAGCCATATAAACATTTAGCTGGACAACCTTGGGAGACGGATATCACCACGAAAGCTGTGATCTGGGCTTGTGGTAAGCTCCCTTTCCAGAGTGTAGTTACCAATGGCAGCGCTGGCTTTGTAGCAGCATCAGTAGATGGCATCCGTTTTTACAGCTGCTACGCACCACCTAGCCTCTCAATTGCTGAGTTTACTGACTTCTTGGACCGACTGACCGAGGACGCGAAGCAACATCATCCAGTGGCGATAGCCGGGGAATTTAACGCCTGGGCAGTAGACTGGGGCAGTAAGCAGACTAATGCACGAGGAAGAAAGCTGCTAGAAGCTCTTTCTACACTAGAAGTAGTCTTGCTCAACAGAGGTGACACGCCGACCTTCACCAAAGGTGACGCAAGCTCGATTGTAGACGTCACTTTTGTCAGTACCAGCCGTGCTAAAGGTAACTCTAACTGGAAGGTACTAGACATCTACACTGCCAGTGACCATCATGCGATACTCTGGGAAACGTCAAACGACCAGAACCTCAGGGGGCCTATCAAGCAATTTAACACCGTCGGTTGGAAGGTGAAATCTTTTGACCCAGAAGTATTGCTAACAGCCCTCGATAGTGATCCGATAGAGACTGGATGTGCAGAAGAACATACTAAGGCCCTGATGATGCGAGTAACACAAGCTTGTGATGCCAGTATGCCTCGCAAACGTGTTATGAATTCAAGACCTGCGGTACACTGGTGGAATGATCATATCAGCAACCTCCGTAAAGAGTGTCATCGAAAGAGAAGAATATCTCAGCGTGGCTATCAACGACCTAACTCTGCAGTGCTGATCGCAGAGTACAAAAAAGCTCGTCGTGAACTTAATAAGGCCATAAAAGAGAGCAAAGGAAGATGCTGGAAAGAGCTCATATACGAGGTCGACAAAGACGTGTGGGGTCGGCCGTATAAGGTGGTCATGACGCACCTGAAGAAACAACAAATGCCGTCACCTACGTGTCCCCAACTCCTTCAGAAAATCGTCACTGCGTTGTTTCCACAGCAACACAGTCTCAATTATCAGTCAACGCAAGATGAACTGGACGACATTCCACCTGTCACTGAAGAAGAATTGTTGGAGGCCTGTAATCGGGTAGGAAATAATAAAGCGCCGGGATTGGACGGAATCCCTAATATAGCCTTGAAAACCATCATAAAGGCAGCACCAACATTATTTCTAGACGCTTACAACGCATGCCTCAAGGAGGGGACTTTTCCTCGTAAGTGGAAACAGCAACGGTTAGTACTTTTACCTAAAGGAAAGAAACCGCCAGAAGAACCGTCATCTTACCGACCACTCTGCATGCTAGATACGGCGGGTAAGATATTTGAGCGTATCATCCATCAGCGAATAGATGCAGTAGTCGACCCACTCTTGGCAGACAACCAGTATGGATTCCGGAAAGGACGATCAACCCTGAACGCGATCAACCTGGTTGTTAATACGGCCAAAGAGGCAATCGCAGGAACTAGATGGAAGGGTGGAACGAAGAAGTACTGCCTGGTGGCTGCCTTGGACATCAAAAATGCTTTCAATTCCGCTAATTGGGACTGCATCATGCAAGCTCTCGACGAGAAAAACGTGCCAACATATCTTCGCAGACTAGTGATTAGCTATTTTACAGATAAAGTGCTGAAATACGATACAAAGAATGGTCCGAAAGAGTATGATATAACCGGTGGTGTGCCACAGGGCTCTGTTCTTGGTCCACTTCTGTGGAATATCATGTATGACGGGCTCCTGAGACTGAAGCTTCCAAGATGTGTCAAACTGGTAGCGTATGCGGATGATGTTGCCGCAGTGATCGTCGCCAAACACCTCGACATGGATGTTTTCGGACGTATCTTCACCGCTTCAAGCATGATGATTCACCGGAGTGCCCGTCCTGCCCAGGAATCAATGAAGACGCGGAGCACGTTTTCTTTGAGTGCCCACGATTTTACCCACAGCGAGATGAGCTGGAGATGATCCTAAAGAAGAAAATCCAACCAGAGACAATAGTAGAAGCAATGTTGTCATCAAGAGCCTCCTGGAACGCCATCAGCACATTTGCAACAGAAGTCCTTATAGACTTGCGTTCCATCGAAAGAAGAAGAGCAAATGACAACAACTAGAAGAAAGGTAAAATAACACCTTAGCTACCAGAAGGAAGAGCAGTAGCTAGATCCTCCCTTCACGAAGTAATGCCTGACGGCGGTTTCCATGAGGGATTAGGGGCAAGAGGAAAAGGGGTTTAGGGTTTAGTGGGTAGGGGCGCTAGCGTCGAGTTTTAGTATGACACTGCGTCGAGTCACCACATATCCAGGCCAAACAACTATGCCTAGAATCCGTAAAAAGGATTCCCCCCCCCTTAAAACAAAAAAAAAAACACACACACACACAGACGTACAGACATCATCGTGAAAATAGTCAGGAAAGCTTCCTAGGACCTCGAAACGTCGAGATCCGATGAAAACTCGATTTTCGAAAAACGGGGTAAAACCTATAACTTCCAGATTTTTTTAAATTTTCAATTTTCTTAGCGGGAAGTTAAAAATTCATCTTACTTGATACACATCCTTTTTCAATAGTATATTGGTTATATTCTCCGTGGCATTGACATGTATTGTTTAAACAAATTGAATTAGGTGTCACGCACTCGTCATTTTCCCAACAAAATCCACGAAAAATTGGAGCGCAATAAATTGAAGTTATTGCAGTAGTATTGGATGTACAAGCGCATACTTTATATTCAGAACATTTTGCAAACTTTACAAGATTACATGCATCATCGTTTTCACACTGAGTACCCAAAACATCTATTACAAATAATAAACTTATTAAATAGTCAATATTAAATCACTTTTTATAGTAAAAAAATTACTCACTGCGTACGCATTGGTTGTTCGGCCGCTGAAAATAATCTTTCTTGCATTTACATTCGCTGTTAACACAAACAGCATTATCAGCAGCACAAGTTTCATTGTTCCAACAAAATCCTCCCAAAATTGGTGCGCAGGTCCATGGATTGGTTCTTACTGTTTTCATCCGGCAGATACATTTGCCGTCTTTGGAACATTTTGCGTGTATTATTTCATTGCAATCTTCATCCAGCTCACAAAATTTTCCTAGCCCGCCTAAGCACACGGAGAGAAAAATATGAAAATCATTCCTATAATTGTAATGAAATGTTTTCCTATTATACCATTTTAGGAGCGATTACTTAAATTATGGGAATTGTACCCATAATTTTTGGGAAATGTTACTATAATTATGGGAATGGTTCCTATAATTATAGGAACGATACCTATAATTATAACTGTAAGGAACCATTCCTATAATATTATGGGAACCATTCCCATAATATTATAGTGATGATGCCTAATAATATTGAGATATTTATCATTACAATTCAAGTTATTTGTGACTTCGATGACCACTTCGAAGCATTTGAAATTATTGGTAATTTCGATAATTTTACTTGCTTCCCAATAACATCATTTGAAATATGTAAAATAAGTAATATTGTTCATATAAACAAAAAAAGTTACATACCCAAAAGGTGGATTTAATAAATATTCAAGGTATGTATTGTAAATAAATAATTTGTTTTAAAAATAAAATAAAATCCCTGATTAAAAAAATCAATTAAAAAGAATTGAAAATGACGAAAAATGAATTCATTTCTAGACTTTTAATTCCTCGATTTTTTCAATGAATAAATAATTTTTAAATTTCTGGCTTCCCAAATTATTAAAAAGAATAGAAATGAATTCACGGCTTTTAATTCTGCTGAATTCATTTCAATCGGTAAATACTTTTGAATTTTCAGCATTGCTGAGAATTGAAATGAATTAAAATGAATTAACAAATTCAAAATCTTTTCAATTCATTTCTATCGGTAAATAATCCTCAAATTCGTTCTGTTTGTATGGTTGAAAAAAATTAAAATGAATTAAAAACTTTCAATTTTTTTTAATTCATTTCAATCGGTAAATGATCCCTATTTCTTTCCGCACCTGTAATAGAGAAAAATTAAAAGGAATTCATATTTTTTAATTCTTATCAATTCATTTCTATCAGTAAATAATCCTCAAATTCGTTCTGTTTGTATGCTTGAAAAAAATTAAAATGAATTAAAAACTTTCAATTTTTTTTAATTCATTTCAATCGGTAAATGATCCCTATTTCTTTCCGCACCTGTAATAGAGAAAAATTAAAAGGAACATATTTTTTAATTCTTATCAATTCATTTCTATCAGTAAATAATCCTCAAATTCGTTCTGTTTGTATGCTTGAAAAAAATTAAAATGAATTAAAAACTTTCAATTTTTTTTAATTCATTTCAATCGGTAAATGATCCCTATTTCTTTCCGCACCTGTAATAGAGAAAAATTAAAAGGAATTCATATTTTTTAATTCTTATCAATTCATTTCTATCAGTAAATAATCCTCAAATTCGTTCTGTTTGTATGGTTGAAAAAAATTAAAATGAATTAAAAACTTTCAATTTTTTTTAATTCATTTCAATCGGTAAATGATCCCTATTTCTTTCCGCAACTGAAATAAACGAAAATTAAAAGGAATTCACATTTTTTAATTCTTATCAATTTATTTCTATCGGTAAATACTTCATAATTCCTATCTTTTTTATTAATTGAAAGCAATAAAAGTGAATTAATAATTTTGAATTATTTCTAATTCATTTCTATCATTAAACACTCCATAATTTCTATTTTTAACTTCCCGCTACGAAAATCGAAGATTTTGAAAAATCGGGAAGTTATTGTTTTCACCCCGTTTTGCAAAAACCGAGTTTTCATCAGATCTCGACTTTTGAAGGTCACAGGAAGCTTCCCTGACTATCCCCGCGAGGTTGTCACGGCGTCTGTATGTATGTGTGTGTGTGTGTGTGTGTGTGTGTGTGTGTGTGTGTGTGTGTGTGTGTGTGTGTTTTTTTTTGTAGGGGGGGAATCCTTTTTACGGATTCTAGGCATAGCTGTTTGGCCTGGATATGTGGCGACTCGACGCAGCGTCATACTAACTCGACACTAACGCCCCTACCCACTAAACCCTAAACCCCTTTTCCTTCTTTCCTCTAATCCCTCATGGAAACCGCCGTCAGGCATTACTTCGTGAAGGGAGGATCTAGCTACTGCTCTTCCTTCTGGTGGCTAAGGTGTTAACTATCTTCCTTCTGTCTTCTGCTATTTGCTCTTTTTCTTTCGGTGGAACGCAAGTCTTTAAGGACTTCTGTTGCAAACGTGTTGGTAGCGTTCCAGGCAGCTTCTGATGACAACATTGCTTCTACTAGTGAATCTGGTTGCATTCTCTGGTTCAGGATCCTCTCCAGTTCTTCACGCTGTGGGATCGAAACGAGGACATACAAAGAAGACGTGCTCCGCGTCTTCAGCAGCTCCTGGGCAGGACGGGCACTCCGAAGAGTCATCGTGCTTAAAGCGGTGTAGATACTCTCGAAAACACCCATGTCCCGACAACATCTGCGTAAGATAGTAATTGACCTCACCGTGATTCCGGTTAAGCCAAATGTCGACCCGAGGTATGAGACGGTGCGTCCACCTACCCTTCTCTGCAGCATCCCATTGTAGTTGCCATCGGCCTATGCTCTTTTGCCGTTCTTCAATTCTAAGTTCTTCCGGGCTCAGTGCAGTTGACCTTTTCGTTGGTAAAGGGCCCGTCTTTCCTCTGCTAGAACTCTAAGAGGTAGGGTTCCAGCAATGACGCACACTGCTTCTTCTGATAGAGTGCGGAAGGCACTAGCTACTCGTAGGGCACTCTGTCGGTATATTGGACCTCCTTTTTCTCCATGATTCTTGGGTTTCCAGTGCATCAGCCCAAATGGATATTCCGTAAGTGAGCACTGATGTGACTACTGATGACAATAGTAGCCTCCTGCTCTGCATTGGGCCTCCGATGTTAGGCATCAGCCGTGCGAGACTAGCCCTCACTACTGACGCTTTGGCACTGACATGTTCCACCTGCTGTTTGAAGTTGAGTCGTGCATCCAGCATCACTCCCAGATAACGGATAAATGGTTGTGATGTGATTTCTCGGTCACCGACATTAATCTTAATTGTTTCAACTTCTTTTCGGCTGGTAATAAGCACTGCTTCGGTCTTCTGCTTGGCCAGTTGTAGGTTCACTGTATCCATCCACTGGTTGATCTTCTCAAAAGTGATGTCAAACAGATGTTGAATCTCGTCGAGGTGTTTGGCGACGATCACTGCGGCAACATCATCCGCATACGCTACCAGTTTGACACATCTTGGAAGCTTCAGTCTCAGGAGCCCGTCATACATGATATTCCACAGAAGTGGACCAAGAACAGAGCCCTGTGGCACACCACCGGTTATATCATACTCTTTTGGACCATTCTTTGTATCGTATTTCAGCACTCTATCTGTAAAATAGCTAATCACTAGTCTGCGAAGATATGTTGGCACGTTCTTCTCGTCGAGAGCTTGCATGATGCAGTCCCAATTAGCGGAATTGAAAGCATTTTTGATGTCCAAGGCAGCCACCAGGCAGTACTTCTTCGTTCCACCCTTCCATCTAGTTCCTGCGATTGCCTCTTTGGCCGTATTAACAACCAGGTTGATCGCGTCCAGGGTTGATCGTCCTTTCCGGAATCCATACTGGTTGTCTGCCAAGATGTGTGTGTGTGTGTGTGTGTGTGTGTGTGTGTGTGTGTGTGTGTGTGTGTGTGTGTGTGAAAGTATGTGAACCGCTTATAACTTTTGAACGGCTTGACCGATTTCATCGCGGTTGGTGCCATTCGAAAGGGCTTGACCAAACTTAGATTTTGAAAAATATTTGGACCGATTTAGATCAATAGATTTTGAGAAATCTTCAAAAAACTGAAAAAAAAAAAAAATTTTTTTCAAATGTGGTTTTTTTTGAATAACTTTTAAACGGCTTGATGGTTCAATTTCAAAAACTAATCAGCTCTTAACCTCAAAAAACCACGTCGATCGCCATCAGTCCGGTCAAAATCGGTTGATTCGTTCGAGAGATATCGTGAACGAAAGAAAACCGAAAAAAAGTGTTTTTTCGGAATAACTCCGAAATTTCTAGCGCGATCAATTCAAAATTTAAGATTCTTTGTGAGGCTTAAAAAACTGCGTCGAATGCTACCAATCGCGTGAAAATCGATTTATTCAATTAAAAGTTATTGCGGTTTAAAAATTCAAAAAATAGTGTCATCAAATCCCTATCAGACTTTTTAGCTCGAAGAGCTCAGAAGCATAGGAAAACAATCTCTTTGAGCTTGGAGAGCTCAAAATAACCCATAAATTGTATTTTTGAGCTCGAAGAGCTCAAAAACGCCATTGGTGCAATTTTAAGCGCCTAAGTATGGAATTAGCGGGAAGTTTCAGGGATGGCCTTCAGGGTCAACCGTTTTCCTAATTTTTTTTATTGATTAAAATAAATAAAAGTGAATTCAAAATTTTCGATTTTTTTTAATTTATTCCAATCGGTAAATGATCCGTATTTCTTTCCGTATACCTGTAATAGTGAAAAATTAAACGGAATTCATATTTTTTAATTCTTATCAATTTATTTCCATTGATAAATACGCGACAATTGTTTTTTGTCTGAATGATTAAAAAAAATTGAAATGAATTCAAAAATTTGAATTCTCTTCTATTTATTTTCATCGGTAAATAATTAACGATACTTATGGTTATGTAATATACTAACCTAAGATAAGATAAAAAGAGAATAATGTCAATCAGTTTGTTAATTAGTTTTTTATTATTGAACCTCAAATTCATTGGGTTGAATACATAAATAATTTCTATTAGGTTCATGATATAGCAGAGATTTAATCGAAATATAAACCAGTTTTGATTTAATGTCTGTTATTGGTAATCGCACTGTTTGATTCGCACAATTATCAACCGCCCAAAGATGCTCAAAGTCGTCAACAGAATGCACATCCAGTTTCCGAATTTCCATCACTGCTTCATTATTTATCAATAAAAATCGAATGATTTGTCCCATTTCGCCATTATTCATTCTAATAAATGAGTTGTTAGTTTTTCTTGCTTGTTGATATACTTGACCGTGATACATCTTTTTTTGAAATAAACAACGACTATAGAATCTGGAGTTTTCCAACTGTCTTCCATCGACATGATCCATGAGTAATGCGCCATTATCAGACTCTACAGCTTTCGATACATTTGGTCGCTTTTTGTTCAAAATCCCTTCACTAAATTGTCGACATGTTTCATTAGATTCAGTAGCTAACACTTTTTGAAAGTTGTTTCAAATTTCAGAATCTTTTGAAATGAGTACAATGTATTATACAAAAAAAATTGAGCTAAAATTTTAACTTCCATCGTCATTTTTAACGATTTTCAAAAATTCAAAATTTGACAAATTTGGCATTTTTGAAAATTTTTTTTCGAAATATTTTTTTTTCAATAACCCTAAGTGTCCCCTTTTAAACAAATAAAAGGCCGTTACTATATCTACAATAGCGTTCGAGATATTACAAAAACAAAGTTGAAAAACTGAAAAAATTGCGAAATTTTGAATTTGCATATCTTTTGAAAAAAATTTTTTTATTGTTTTTCCTTTGGCAGAACTTCGTTTTATGATAAACGAAAACTTCTGACCAAAATTTGTCCGAATCGAAAGAGATCGATTCCAACTATTTGTCGATTTGACAGGGAATGATCCAATTGCCAACTACTTCTTTAAATTTCGAAATTTAGTCATTTTTAAATGGCTGTAACTAGTCTTTTTGTAGCGATAAAAACTGAAATAAAAACAGCGACCCCTTAGAGTTGAGCTGTAGGGCTCATGTTTTGTGAGGATTTTTTTTATATCAAATAAAAACATTTGAGAGGGTAAGAGTTAAAAAAACAAATTAAAAAATTTTTTTGAAGCACCCTAATATTTATATACATATATGTATTATAACGCACCATATCGACCGGATTTACTCCCCTTAGCTTCCAAGCAATCTTAATGGTTAATCGTTAATTTCCGAATTGTTAGTGCTTGAAATTTTTTATTTTAGAAAAATTATAAATTTTGTCAATTATTGCGAAATGATTTTTTTTTACCGTTAAAAATAGCTTTAATATATCGAATTTATGTGAGAGATTACTTAATTATCATTAATCTGAGCTATAATTTGTCTGCCTTTACTGACTTTTAAAATTATTTCGTGATTTACAAAATTTAGGAAAATTCATTAATAACGATGATTTTAGCATTTATCATCTTATAATTTATCAGCTTCTTTTAATCGCAAAATTTGTAAAATTATCTGTTATTCAATCTATTATTCGTAAACTTTAAAACATTGTATTTTAATTTCTTCAGCGACTAAAAATTTGTCAAATTCTCAAGAGATGTGTTACGCGTCCATATCTGTATTTAAATTATGAATATTCCATTTCAACATAAAATATATTATTAGATTGATTTCTTAGGACATTTGGACTACAACCTTTGAATAATTAACACGGTTGACAACCAGTAAATTTTTTTTATTAAGCTAATAAATCTATCTATCTTTGTCTGGCTTGGCCAAATGGCACTTTTTTCAAATATCTTTGAAATGACTCGATCCTATTCAATTTAAAACGTAATTAGATATAAGTCTCAATTGATAATTTTGAATGTCACCAATGAATTGAAAATCGGTTAATCCGTTAGTTTTTTGTCTATCTCGAAATTTGAATGATGGTCTGCAGGGTCAACTTTTACAAAACTTTTTTTGTCGAGAACATTTGTTACTAAAATTAAGTTTTTTTTTCCGATTATTTTACAGATTGCCTAAATAATCTAAAAATCACTGGGCAAGTCACTACTCAACTAAAAATTGGTGACGTAAATGCAGATACCAAACAAGTAAGTAAAAAACTTTCTGATTTCATATTAATATGCGAAGTTTAAAATGAGACTGAAAATAAAGTATATGGATCTAACTCAAATTAAATGGATAAGCACGTTTATGAATATAGTAGTAATAGTATATTACAAAATATAAAGTTTAGAAAATCTAAAAGTGCTCGACTCATCACGCTTATTTCATTCTATAAAAAAAAAAATAATTCATAAGATTAAAACAATAAAAATTTCATGTCTCAATATTCAGTGGTATTCTTATCAATCGTAGAACTATGTAACGCAACAAGAATAATTATTAACAGAAATTATACATAAAATGTACATAGATATATGAAGTCGATTGTTTTAAATGTTGCTGTAATCAAATACAATTAAAAGATAGTGAGTTAGACAGCTATTTCGATAGATAATCTACAATCCTCATAAAGAACTCATGAAAAAAAAAAATTTGACCTAATTATCATTTAATCAATAAAAAAATTGATTTTTCAGATTTACTTCGGAAAGGACAGGTGGGTCACGTCTCAATACTATGAGTTATTAATGGGCTTTCCAAAAATATCGCAATTTATTACATCAGCAGCGAGTTTTATAATTACTGAACCTGTCTTATTGAACTGTACCATTACGGGGAAGTCATCTAACAGGTCAAAAAACAAAAAAAACAGAAATGAATCCGATGAACTGAAACATCTAGACCCGGATTTGCTAGCCCACATGAGAGGTAACAATGATGTGTTTTAAACAGCTCCTATTTTTAACTTCCCGCTAAGAAAATTGGAAATTTTGGAAAATCAGGAATTTATTGCTTTTACCCCGTTTTCGAAAATCAAGTTTTCATCAGATCTCGACGTTTTGAGGTTCTAAAAAGATCTGTGTGTGTGTTTTTTTTGTTTTTTTTTTTTTTTTTTCTTAATATTATAGAGGAGGTAAAATACATTTACGTATGCCAAGACTTGGTGTTGGTGCCAGGACTAGGTGTTTGCCTGGGTATGGCGGATTCAGAAGTCAATATTATTTTGCAACAATAGCGACTAAACATCCTCCTCTCTCCTTTCCCCATAGATGATACAGGGGAGACTGGAACGGGACCGCGTTAGCATTACTTCAATTCAGTCCATGTTGCGTCTCACGACGCCTACTTCTTGTTAATACTGGTTTCTAATCCCTTTCTGCGATTTTTTTTTAAAGGCGCTGCGCGTAGGCTGCGACAACTGACCAGTTTTCTTCTTTTTTGATCATGCAGGTTACCAGGCTCTCAGGGGAGAGCGTGGTGCCTATTGTTTCTTCGGTGCTGCTTCTGTCGTCCTTCCACCGATCACACTCGAAAAGCGTGTGCTCGGCGTTGTCAATTTTGTCTGAGCAGTATTTGCACGTCGGTGTGCTGTGCAAACCGATCTTGAAAAGATAGGCATTGAACTGCCCATGTCCCGTCAATAGCTGGGTCAGAAAGAAGTCCGTGTCCCCGTATTTCCGAAAAAGCCAGACGTTGATGTTTGGGATTAGGCGCGCCGTCCATCTGCCCGTCTCTCCCGATGTCCATCGGCCCAGCCACTCTTGCTGCAATTCCGCCTTTATCCTCGTTCTTGTGTCCTCCATGTTTTCGTCACTGTTTTGAACATCATAGAGTTTTGCTCTCTCAAATGCGAGTAGATCGATGGGCGTGGCTTCTGCTATGACCAATACAGCGCCGCTTCGGAAACTGTGCGGTAGGCGCAGGCAACCCTGAGAGCGCCTCGCCGCTGTACTGCTGCTATCTTTCGCCGGTAGGTCTTCTGCTTTAATGTATCTGCCCATATCTCCGCTCCATGAAGCAGTACCGAGTGGACTGCTTCTAGAAGAACTCTTCTCTTTTTTGTTCTTGGTCCCATAGTGTTGGTCATATTTCGTGCTAGGCTAGACACCGTCTTGCTGGCTTTCTTGCATGCACTGTCGAGGTGTTCACGGAAAGATAGTTTCTCGTCTATCATTACCCCTAGATAGCGCAGGGCCCTTGTTGACATCAGTGTTGTTCCTCCCATGCCCACAGCGAATGGTTTTGGGAACCATTTTTGACGTGTCAAAACGACCATCTTGGTTTTCTGTTTGGCGAGTTTCAGGTGATGCTTATCAAGCCAAGTCTCGACAGCGTCAATAGTTTCCCGAACTAGCAGTTCGGCCTCTTCTACGCTGTCCACCATTATAGTGACCGCAACGTCGTCTGCAAAGCCTGTTAGCTCTACTTGCTCTGGCAACGGAATTCCAAGAAGCTCGTCGTAGTCTGCGTTCCATAGATCGGGCCCCATTATTGAGCCTTGCGGCACGCTAGCCGTTATGGCGTATTCTTGTGGGCCTTCGGTAGTTTCCACTATTAGCTTTCTATCGTCAAGGTAGTTGTTGACTAATGCCAGATTCTCTGGCTCCGCGTCAAACTTGTACTCCAGAGCGTCTAAAATGTCTCCCCAGTTTGCGCTGTTAAATGCGTTTTTGACATCTAGCGTGAGGAGAAGGCATACTTTACGAGCTTTGAGACTACCATACCATGCTTGTGTTGCTGTCTTTATGACTTTCTCAATCGCTCCGACTGTCGAACGACCTTTCCGGAAGCTATGCTGGTTGGTGGAAAAACCTCCAGCATGGTCTATGTCGTTGCGAAGTCTCCCTTGTATGAGCTTCTCGAGCAGTTTTCCGACAATGTCTAGCATGTGTGTGTGTGTGTGTGTGTGTGTGTGTGTGTGTGTGTGTGTGTGTGTGTGTGTGTGTGTGTGTGTGTGTGTGTGTGTGTGAGTGAGTGCATGTGACCCTCTTATAACTTTTGAACGGCTTGACCGATTTTATCACGGTTGGCGCCCGTCGAAAGGGATTGTCCAAACTTAGATTTTGAATACAGTTTGGAATAACTTTTAAACGGCTTTACCGATCGATTCCAAAAACTAATCAGCTCTTGATATCAAAAAATCACGCCGATCGCTGCCAGTCTGAACAAAATCGGTTCATTCGTTCCTGAGTTATCGTTGTCGAAAAAAAAATCCGAAGAACGTGTATTATCGGAATTACTCCGAAATTCCTAGTTTGATCAATTCAAACAAAGATTTTTTATGAGGCTGAAAAAACTGCGTCGAATGCCGCCAACTACGTACAAATCAGTTGATTCATTCAAAGGTTATTGTGGTTTGAAAATTCAAAAAAAAGTATTCTACGAAACATCCAGCAGACTTTTGAGCTCGAAGAGCTCAAAAGTATAGAAAAGCTATCTCGCTGAGCTTGGAGAACTCAAAATAAGACATAAATAGTATTTTGGAGCTCGAAGAGCTAAAAAATATCATTAATGCAATTTTAAGCGCCTAGGTATGGAATAAGCGGGAAGTTGCAGCGAGGACCTTTAAAATCAACCGTTTTCCATATTTTTTCAATAACGATTATTGATTTCAATTTCTCAGTATATATTGATAACTGCAAAATTTGCGTAGAACGAATTTTTTAAAATTATTTTCAATGAATATTGTTAAAGAGGGATTATTATTCACCTATTCATAAAAAATTTCCTGGACCCTTACTTCTACTCAAACACACTTATATTTATTTTTTTTTATATTGCAGATGTATTTGAACACTATTTAAAAATATCTATTCACATGCGTTTTTATTCTCAAGTTGAAAAAGATAAGCACTTGGGGAACTTAAGAAAATATTTAAGCAAATCTATTGCGAAGATAAAAGGAAATGCAAAAAAAAAAGCCAAAATATTAATAAAAATGATAAAAAAAAAGAAAGCGGAAGTGAAGTGCTGCTCAGAAATGATAATTCAAAGGATGCGAAAAATAGTGAAGAGGAAAGTGAGCCTGAGACTGACGACCCTAATAAACTGTATGAAAAGGCTGAGTTCGAAAATGAGGAGGCTGAGTTCGAAAATGAGAAGGCTGAGTTCGAAAATGAGGAGGCTGAGTTCGAAAATGAGAAGGCTGAGTTCGAAAATGAGGAGGCTGATATCGAGAATCGGAGGGCTGCAGTCAGGGATGGCGTGACTGATGACGAGGATGATGAGGATGGGATCGAGGAAGGTGCTTTGATAATTGATGAAGACAAAGTGGACAGTTCAGCGGAGAACGACAGCGACGTAGAACGTGAAATTGATGATGAAAGTGCCACTGAATAGACGCCTTACTTAAATATTTATAGTATTACTTAATTTTTAAAAAATGCATCACGTTTGTTATATAAAATAAAAAAATAAATTAAATTAAATTAAATTTTGTTCTGTTATTTGTAAATTAACTATTGCATTTGTCCTCAGGATGGAACTGCTGAAAAATTTTACTATTTCCTGAATCAGATCGTAAAGCTTGTTCAAAAAACACCACAAGCTCAAAAATAAAAATAAAAATAAATAAATAAATAAATAAATAAATATATATATATATATATATATATATATATATATATATATATATATATATATATATATTATAAATCATATACATATAATATAATATAATATATAATTTAATATATAATACATAATTTATAAACAAATTTGAATTAAAATTTATTTTATTCAAATTATTATCATAATCATAAGCAGGGCCTGGAAGTTCAGGCTCAACAATAAACAGTAAAAAAAGAGCGAAATTCGTTTAATAATCAAAATCAAAGTGACAAACGCGAGCAAATTCACGCGCATGAATTTATGCTACAGCATATGCATGAAATGTCAAAACGAAAGTGAGGTTGGCTGCGAAACACGTGTATATTAATCAACAAAACCTCAAATCGTAAAATAAATAATAATTTTATAGTGCATTTAATGTCAATAAAAAATATTTCTTAACGTGAGCATGTGAGGAGCGAGAAAAAAAATTCAGCAAAGTTTTTTTAGAATTCTCAGATATATCTTTATTGCCAAAAATACAGATTGTCTAAGACTACAACAATTTTTTTCAACTGACATCAATGAAATTTTTCTGAGCCGATTGTTATAATACAAGTATTCTGATCTATTTGGATCCGTACTCATTAAAAATTTATTTATGTAAATTCATCCGTAAATTTCTGTTTTGTGAACAATTACAAGATGTCTAGTAAATTCAGTGTGATGTGCAAAGAATCCTAGCAATATTTTTAAGACATTATTTTTTCATTGACACATGGAGACACTTTCTGTTCCTGGCACTCATGAGCGACACTTTCTACACTTAAGACACTTCAGCAACACGTGAGCGACACGCCAGAGACGATTTCTGTTCCGAAAACACTTCAGCAAAACGTAAGCGACGTATTTTATTTTTCAGAAAATCCAGTGACACTTTCTGTGCCTCGGAAACATCTATTTGAATCGATACTATTTAATAATTTATTCAGACAAATAAATTTGTGAAATTTTATTTCATAAATATTAACTTAGTAAAAAATTTCAAAACTCGTCAACCGTCTGCTGAATCCAGTGTCATTTGCAAAGAACCCTAGTGATATTTTCAAAATTTTTATTTTTTTCAGCGACACATGGCGACACTTTCTGACCCTGAGACGATTCATTGACACGTAGGCGACACTTTCTTCGCCTCGGATACTCCAGCGACACATGAACGACACTTCGTGGACACGTGGGCGACACTTCTAGTTTGTGGACACTTTAGCGAAGATTAGGCAACACTTAAAGGACACTTCGTGGACAGGTGGACGACACTTCTAGTTTGTGGACACTTTAGCGAAGATTAGGCGACACTTTCTGTTTGAACATTCTAGCGACACTTGAAGGACACCTCAGCGGCACTTACTGTGCCTTTGATACGCCAGCGACACATACGCGACACAACACGGAAGACATAATTTAAGCCGGTTAGTGGTACAAGTCTAAACTTGGCGGACAACTAACAATTATTGGAATTTTTTCCCAGCCGATTTTTATAGTACACGTAGTCTGATCTATGTGGATTCCTTTTTACAAATTTGTTCAGAGAAAAGAATTTGTAAATTTTGATTTCATAAACAGTAACTTCGTGAATAATTTTAAAATTCGTTAACCGTCTGCTGAATTCAGTGTCATGTGCAAAGAATCATAGTGATATTTTCACAATATTTTATTTTTCAGCGACACATTGTGACACTTTCTGATCCTGAGAGCTTCCATCGATACGTAGACTACACTATCCTTGCCTCAGATACTTCAGCGACACATGAGTG
This sequence comes from Cotesia glomerata, assembly GCF_020080835.1. Classification (NCBI taxonomy): domain Eukaryota; kingdom Metazoa; phylum Arthropoda; class Insecta; order Hymenoptera; family Braconidae; genus Cotesia; species Cotesia glomerata. Next base: position 71,442 of record NW_025403773.1, read on the forward strand.
ACACTTCGTGGACACGTGGGCGACACTTCTAGTTTGTGGATACTACAGCAACATATGAGCGACACTTGTGTTTGAATCATTCCAGTAACACTTGGAGGACACCTCAGCGACACTTTCTGTTCCTCGGACACTCCAGCGACACATGAGCGTTACCCCTGTTGGAAAACTCCAATAAGATCCTATCAAAAGCGACAAAAGCCACATAGAAACCAATAAAATTGATTGGTTTTTAAGTGGCTTTTGATGGGATCCTATTGGAGTTTTCAAACAGGGACGGGGACAAGTGAGCGACACTTCAGTGACATAAGGGCGTCACTTCCTCTGTTTGACATTCCAGCGATACATGGAAGACACCTGAGCGCCACTTCTTTTGCCTCGGACACTTCAGCGACACATGAGCGACACTCGTTGATACGTGGGCGGCACTTCTCGGTCATTGGACATTTCAACGACACGTGGGCAATACTTTCTGTTCCTGAGACATTTCAGCAATAAATGGGCAACACTTTTTGTTCCTGGATCACCTCAGTGACTCGTGTGCGACATCTTCGGTTCTTGGGACACTCCAGAGACATGTCGGCTACATTTTCTTTTATAGGGACACCAGCGACACTTTCTGTTGGGCTACTTGTCACTTTTATTTGAAAATTAGCATACGCTGGCATTAGAGATTGACTTCCAGTGACATTTAAAGGATATTTAAAAGAACCTTGAGCAAAAATTTTTTTTTGCTCGACGGGCGGAAAGTGGCAACTTTCGTGCCGCTGCGCTAAACAAAGTTGCCGCTTCCGCCTTCGTCGGACAAAAAAATAGTTTTTTTGTGTCATACCTAGGGGTCTTGTTAATTGATATTCTAGTTCAAAAAAATAAAAAAAAATAAAATTGTTGTAGTCTAAGACAATCTATATTTTTGACAATAAAGTTATCTGAAAATTTTAAAAATCTTTGCTGAATTTATTTTCTCGCTCCTCACATGCTCACGTTGAGAAATATTTTTTATTGGCATTAAATTCACTATAAAATTATTATTTATTTTACGATTTGAGGTTTTGTTGCTTATATCCACGTGTTTCGCAGCCAACCTCACTTTCGTTTTGACATTTCATGCATATGCTATAGCATAAATTCATGCGCGTGAATTTGCTCGCGTTTGTCACCTTGCTTTTGATTATTATAACCGAATTTCGCTCTTTTTCTACTGTTTATTGTTGAGCCTGAACTTCCAGGCCCTGATCATAAGTATTGGAAATAATTCAATTAAATGAAATTAAAATTTTTTTATCATACTTTCAGAATTGGAATGAATTAAAATGAGAAAAATTTGAATTCAATTCAATACAAAATGAAGAATCGAAAAGAATTAAAATGACTGAGGTTTGAATTATTTTAAATATGATAATGAGAATTGGAATGAATTAAAATGAGAAAAATTTGAATTCATTTCAATACAACATGAAGAATAGAAAAGAATTAAAATGACTGAGATTTGAATTATTTTGAATTATTTTTAATATGATAATGAGAATTGGAATGAATTAAAATGAGAAAAGTTTGAATTTTTTTTAATTCATTTTAATGCTGCACGAAAAATTAAAAAGAATTCAAATTACCGGTATTTGAATTCTTTTCTATTCTTTTTAATGCGACCATAGGAATTAAACAGAATTAAAAAGAATTGAAATAGTTTCAATTCTTTTCAATTGATTTTTTTAATCAGGGATTGTAAAACTAAACAATGAATTTCCATATTTAATTGGCTCCTCTAATTGTATAGTGAGAAAATATTCCTTTTATTAGAGAAACTTTAGAATTGCTACAATATTTTTCAATATTATCTAACACAAAAATAACTTAGTTGGAGTAAACAATTTAAGATTAAGTACACACGTGAATGAAAATTATGAAAAAGAAATTTTTTCACTCTAGTGAAAGATCAATTTTTATTTATAAAAAAAAATTTATTAGCAAAAAAATATATAATAATTACTTTATATTTTTTAAGTGATTGCTTCATTATTATGAACATAAATATTTTTCTATTATTATGTGCGTCATTCCCATAATATTATAGGAACCATTCCTTTAAGGAGGTTCGAGCGAATCTAATGTAAAAAATAATTTCCAACTTTGAGCTTTGAAATTAAGTATATGTATAAGTAAATACGTCATTTATCTAATCCCAAAATTTAAAAAAAATTCACCGTTTAGTTACTTAGATATTAAATTTTAAAAATTACATATTTTATCTCCTTATACACGGGCTCTTATGGCGGACAAACTTTTGTCGAGACTTTAATTATTTTTTTCAATATTAATCTCCCAACTTTAACGGATAAAAAACTATACACAAGAGACTTGTATTATTGCAAAATATAAAAACAATTTAATAATAATACATTACTGATATAATTTTTGAAATATTTAAAGTCAAATTTTATGTTTGTAACTCGTTTATCGTCAGCCACTTATTAAAATAAAGATTTGACAACACCGCGTCAACAGCTGAGAAAAAAGAAAAGGATAGAAATATAAGGTAAAAGTCCCTATTATGAGACACTTTTCAAGGTAGGTTGAACATTTCTGCGAATAATAAATCCATTTAAAAAGAAAATACACTTTTAATCGCATTTTACAGTAATTTGATGATTATTAAATCAATATTTCTAATGTGTTTATAATTTTTTTGGTTAAAAATGAATTAAATTATGGTTTCTTAAGAGAACCTATGAGACCCTATTTATGAGACACTTTAAAGTCACATGTCCCCAGTGTCTCAAACCACAGGACCCTATTTTTGAGACAGTTAAAAAATCAGTGAAATTGATCAAATTTTATATATTTTTTAATTTTAGACAGTCCTATTTACAAAATATGAAATTATTTTAATTTTTAATCAACTCATAATTGAATTTTTATCAGTTAAATAATTAATTAACGAAAATTATTGAATTAAATCTATTTTTCTTTCTTGATTTTTTTTGTAATTCTTCGACTTGAGCAATTAACTTTTTCTTTTCTTCTTGTAATATATTTTATTTTTAAGTTTTTCTTCTTTCATGTTTTTTAACTTTTCTTTTTTTAATTGTTTGTACCATTCATCAGAGATCCCCACAGATGGTAACTTTGACTTGCCTGTTTTTTCAATTTTTATTATTTTTTTCTTCAGTAAATAATCCAACGGCAAAGTGAATATTTCTTTCAGAGGTTTTTCGGGAGATTTATCTAAAAATATGAATTTTTCGTAATTCTAATCATAATTCTTAAAACTAGTTCATGACTAATTATTTTACGTTACCGTTATCAACAGTTATTATTGAAAACTTATGAATAAAACGATGTTTGTCAATCATTGCAGGCGTAGGATCCAAATTGTCTTTCATAAATTCTAAAAAACAGTCACATCAAATTAAATTTATCGAACATAAATGTGAGGTTGACATTTACATACCTAATTGATAAATTTTGTTGTTTATAGGATTTGTAGGATGAACATTTGTGAGCTCTTTTGTAATCTATCTGAGCTGTACAGACATATCTAAGTTTGTATCATCAGTAGAGATAGTTTGATCAATTAGGCTGTGTTCACTAAAGTCTTTAGAAGGGCACCGTATTACATTATTGCTATCAGTTAATGATTCTTGAAGACTAACTTGACTAGATTCATATGTAACCGTAAAAAGTTGTCCATCATTAGTTAAATTATTTTATTCACAGTTTATCACATTAGAATGATTGTCTAAGATGATAACAAATTGTAATACATCTTTAATAAGTCAGTTTTCGTCACAGGTGACCCTATTGCTGCTCTATAGAATAACAACTGAACAATAACATCCTCTTCTTTTAAAGATAATACTATCGCTGGCTCAGTTCTAATTTTTGCCTTCTCAGGACTAATACTTTTTCATCTAACAAAGGTAGCAATCGGTACTCCATAAATAGCAACTGCTTTTCTCAAGGACATCTCTATGTCTTCTATTGCTTTTAAAGCTTTTTCTATATTTGACGAATCATAATTACTTAAGCCTTTTAACTTTTTTTTCTTCAGTTTATTATTCACATTGGAACACAACACTTTTTTTTGGTTGAATTTGATGATTGAGTTTTTGTCTCTTTAGGATTTTGTTTATCCCTCATTATCTCAGCTTTTTATTATAAATTACTTTTTACTTAGCCTGAAATAAATAATATACTTTTAGAGTCAATATACAACAAAATATTATAAATTTATCCAAAACATTTAATTAAAAAAACAGAAAAACTTGTTGACAAAGTTATTCAATGTTATGATTTGAGGTTAGGTTCATAATCTAAAGCTATTTGACTAAAAATACTTACTTTTAGAAAAATATTTGAGGTTTTAATAACAGCCAATATTTTATGACATATAATTGTACTATTTGTATAATTAATATAACATATTAACAATATAAAATCTTATAAATGTACACTGTCTCACTTAATCGGGACAACCCTGTTGAAAATCTCCAATAGGATCCCATCAAAAGCGACAAAAGCCACTTAGAAACAAATAAAATGTATGGGTTTCTAAGTGGCTTTTGTCGCTTTTGATGGGATCCTATTGGAAATTTTAAACAGGGAAGCCGAAATACACATGTCCGTGTTACATGGTACACCTAGTAAAGTGTCTCATAAACCGGGGCATTCACGTTTATAAGTGTAGGTATTGTGAGACACTCAGATTTAAAATATTGTAATAAAAAAACGCATAAATATGTATAGAAATAAAGTCTATGACTCATCAGCTTTCAATTGATATACAATTTAACATAAAGAGAATGAAGAGAATGAAATTAAACTAATATAAAAAACTAGGTAGCCGTTGCCGTTTTACTATTCTCGGTCGTGGCTTTGAGCACAGATAACAAACCTCGCACTTTAATAAATATTTTTTAAAAACAGTATGGAATTAATTAAGAGCAAAAGTCGAAAATTGCTTTTGAAATATTTATTATATTTTTGGTATGCTAGCGGTGTGTTTGTTTTTATAAAATAGTATTTTTATGTAGTGTATCATAAATGGGGACATCGTCTCATAATAGGGACTTTTACCTTAGTTACAGAGAGAGAAATGTTTAACTCACACACTCATCCACGTCTCAGTTATGGGTATAATCAAGCGCGCTATTGCCAAATCTGTTTATTTATTCCGGCAAGTAATAAATACGAAAGTCATTTTATTACTTTACTTTATTAAATAAGTAAAAACCATCAATTATTAAATTGTTTAAATTATTTTAAATTAAAATAAAGAATTTTGACGAATATTGGAAAGACTAAAATTAAAAAAAAATTTTTAACATTATTTTGATTCATTCGTTACGCTCGAACTTCCTTAATAGTATAGGAACCATTCCTATAATATTACAGGAATTATTCCTTTAATAATATAGAGACCATTCCTATAATATTATAGGAACCATTCTCATAATCTATTGAAGCTATTCCATTATTGTATAGGAACGTTTCCAATAAACTATGGGTATGGTTCCCATAATGAGCATAGGATTGATACCCATAATGATCATTTATTATAGGAACCATTCCCATAATTTTTGGAAAGGTTCCTATAAATTTCTCTCCGTGTATAAGTATAAATAATTAGTTTGAATGGATTTTTTTTTTATAACAATATTAATTTTTTAATTATATAATTACTCAAGATAATGTCCCCGATGCATCGGAAGTAATTATCTGGCCATGTTCGTTGACACTGATCTATTGAATCGCAACATGGACGTGGTAGATTGGGATTGCACTGTTTAACATTGTCAAAAATAATTATTTAAAAGAAATTAGCAATGTAATTAAAAATATTTACAAGAGTATGCTTTAAAGCGCATGTAACATCAAGACTAGTTTCGTTTGAAGAAGAACATTCGTTAGAAATTACTATCACAATAAGTGATATTATCCATGAATTAACTTTCAACATTTTTATACTATTTAACGAAACGATTGGTTTCATACTAAAACTTGTTTAATCTACACAATATCAAATAAAATACGAGTAATTATTTTTTTATTACTATGATAATAAAAAAATTCTCCTTTAAAGTAATTATTAAATATATCTTCTATTATAAAATGAATTTTTTCTATTCAATACTAATTGAATATTATTAAATTTTGAATTAGATATCATTAATTAATATTGATAAGGTTAAATTTAGGTTACAAAAATGATGATTTAATAAGATTTTAAGTGTATTTCTCTATTAAAAACATTTATTTTAAAAAATATACATTGGAAAGCAGACAAAAATTTTAGAAATATAATTGATGGTAAAATCAACAAACATTTCTTAATTTTTTGGATTTCTATACCAACTAAATTATTATAAAAAAATTAGAAAAACGGTAGACCCTGAGGGCCATCCCTGCAACTTCCCGCTAATTCCATACCTAGGTGTTTAAAATTGCACTAATGATGTTTTTAAGCTCTCCGAGCTCAAAAAAACAATTTATGTGTTACTTTGAGCTCTTCGAGCTCAAAAGTCTGATAGAAGTTTCATAGAACAATATTTTTTGAATGAATCATTCGATTTTCACGCGATTGGCAGCATTCGACGCCTGTCGATTTGATTGCTGGTGCTTCTCATCTGCTATCCGAGATTTTTTAAACCATAAAAAAAAATAATATAAAAAATTCTTTTCAGACTCTTTATTTGTTTTCATAACAAATTGTCGGCACGTGATTTTAAGAAGAAATTTTGAAATTAACGTCAGAAATTAATATTTTCAAATAAGATTATTTTCTTTTTATATTCTTCAGTTATTACTAAATCTTTAAATTATTATTTTAATGACTGATAATATTTATTTGATTTTTATAATGTAATAGTTTATTTGCGCTTATCAGGATACAATCGTTAATAAAAAAATTATGATAAGATTAGTGAGTTAAATGAATCATATTATTTAAAGCAAAAGCATGTTCAAAATGAAAAACATTAAACAGAAAATAAAATTGCCATGAATCAAGTCGAAAAATTCTTGAATCAAGTAAATTTTTCTTCAACGGCAAGAAAAATTTTTTAGTTTAAGAATTTTTCTATTCAAATCAAGAAGATAAAGTTCTTCAAAATTATTTATTTGATTCAAGTTTTTTTTTTTTCTCCGTGTAGTATAGAAAAGATTTCCAAAATGATACTAAAATCAACAGATATCTGATAATTTTTCACTTTTTTTTTTGAAAATTAGATTGTTATAAAAATCTAAAAAGTCGTAAGATTAAGATGTCTGTTAATTTTAGTTTGATGGTTCCGAATAATTATAATTATTCATTTCAAAAATTTATTCCAATCATTGAGGAGATTAAAACTAAAGAAATTATTATAAGCAAAAATTAACTTTGATGTAAATCATAGTATGAATATTTAAGAAATATTATACTATTGAAATAATTATTGGAAGTTGTTCTTAGAAATTAGAGAAGTAGCACTTCTGTGAGAATAGAGTTTACAATGATATTATAGATAAAAAATTTTTTATTTTGGTTAAAAAAAAAATTCTTTTTTTTTATTTTAGCAAGTTTTAAAACTTCAAAGTTTTCAAAAAGGTATTATGATAACAAAAGGCTAAAAAAAAATTAAAAATTTTTAGATTATTGTATTTGAAGTGATATTCTTATTCTAATACTTACCACTTCCAGAAAGGAGCCACCGTTTTCGAGATATCACGATTCAAAAAGTTAATAGAGTTGTAATCGTCATAATATATACACGTTTCCACGCCACCTTTGAGGTAGTGTACTCAGCGCGTTTTTTTTAATGTGGTTTCCCCAGTAGGCCTATTCCACTGATCTGTTTGATTTGAAATTATTGAATAATTAAAGACATTGGCAAGGATTGCCAATAATATAATATTAAAAATTAAAGTCTGAAATGTCAGGAGGATTAAGACTTTTTATAAAATTCTTCAGTTCATCATTTGTCATTAAATAAACAATATGTTCACAGCAATCGAATGGCAACACTGCACTAAACAGATTGTTAACTTCTTCAATAACTTTTCTTAGAGCATTATTTTTCCCAATTGCGTATGAAATATTGTCCATTAATGGTTCTCGATGAAAAACAAATCTTATATCATTACTTATTTCTTCCAGCTCCTTCAATAACGGTTGCGACCGAAAATCGTCATTGAAAAGAAGCTTCACTAAGTCTTCTCGGTTCTCTGTGATGATCTTCCAATATGAGATTCCGTTTAATCCCAATTTTTTATCTTCCAGGAATTGACGACTCTCTATCCTGAATTGTTCTACCTCACGGTAGTATCCAAAGAATCTTGAATTTTCCTCTTCCTCTTTTTTCACAAAGTCATGAACTTTCTGAAGAGTATCTTCGGTAGCTTGAATGCCTATCTCGTGCCGATTGAGTATGAATAATGCTAAATTAAATTGAACTTTTGAGCTTTGTTCTTTTAACAGCTCGACGTACTCTGTGCTGGTTCGTTCATACGCTTCGAGGGCATTTTCGTCAAAAGCAGCTAGTTCTATTTTGGAATAGTCTAACTGCTTAAGACCAACAGGAGTACTGTAGAGAAGATAATTAACTGCTGCAATGGATCCCAGGTAGACTGCCAAATCTAATATTGTTGTTAAATCTGGATGGTTTTTAAACGAGCATTTAGCGTTTAAATCAGCTCCAGCTTTATGTAACAATATAATTCTGTCATCGTCGGTGCGAGCTGCCGAAGTATGAGTAAAAGAATATCTTGATCGATTTTCTTTATTCAAATAATGAAACACATAGTGCAAAGCAGTATTCCCCGAAGCGTCAACATCATTTACATTGGGCTTTTGTTCCAAAATAAATGATAATATTTTCACATTACTTTGTTCTGCAGCTGCCATAAGTGGAGTCATACCCGATTTTGATTTCCTTTTGACGTTTGCACCCATTCTCACAAGACTTTTCACGATTTTCAAATTCTTGCGTCGAATGGCATAAAATAAGGCGGTTGTTAGGGATCTTTCCTTAATTTTATTTGTAGTTACACTATGTTTGATCAGCAATTTTGCAATTACAGTTTGTTTTTCTTTAATTGCTAATGATATTAAATCTACACTGAACTTTCTATTATTTTTGCTTGACTTTAACATTTTCTTAACAATTGCTACATCTCCTGACACAATAGCATCAACAAAATTCTTGCTAGTGGCCATAATAATTGAGTTGCACTTTTCGTCTTTTAAAAACCACAAAATCTTTCACACAAACGTAGATATTGATTTTTGCTTTACACTGTTTGAATTAAACACTAAGTTTAACTACCTTTAAATAATGTGTTGAACACTTTAACAGCAACAGTATTTGATTTTGGTTGACGAAAATAAAACTCTTTTACTTATAGATTCACAAATTTACTGCAGATTGAAAATCACTGAACTAAATTTGGATTTTTCGAAGCTTGATGTTCAAGTGACAAAATTTCGGTGAGAAATGATTTTGCATCTTTGATTCTACCCTATATAGACAAATTCGATGGAGAGGGTGCTTCGATAGGGCCAATAGCAATTCAAAGATTCTATAATGTTTGTCATTGTCATTGAGAGTTAGGTATAGAAATGCATATTGAAGATCTCATTAGTGAGTAAATGTTACAGACCATAAATTTTCATTCAATTTCTGCATCTTTTATTACATGAGGCTACCTGTGTAATAGGTTGGATAGACAAAGAGGTTTTTACGGTGAAGGCTGGCGCCACAGCGGCATTTTTGACCTGAGTGTTAAAATATGTAATGTACATTTTATAAGTCAAATACCCTCTCTATGGCAATTAGTAAGAGTGAGAGAGTTTAATCCTGTATAGTACGGACGTTGAAAAGTAAGTGAATTTTCATTTATTATTATTAGTTTATCTTTATTTTAAGTAAATGCAATTTCTATTCAAATATCTTAGTCAAACGATAATTTATCTTACTTTAAGTAACATACTCCTTAGATATGTGTTCAAAATTTGATTTATTTTGATCCTTTTATTTGTAATTTGTATACTCATTGTTCGCTTAAACTTTTATTTATCTGATGTCTCATTCATTATTCTTTAAATATGTAATTCTATTGTTTAGCTGTTCAAGAAAATTTCTATTTAAAAGGTGATATATACTAGAAAAGGGGGATTATACTAGAAAAATTTACGAATATCTCGATTTTTATTTCCAGGTTCTCTTTCTATGATATATGCTTATAATAGTTTATAAATGATAATTATGAATGAGATTAAAATGTAAAAGGTAAAGATGTTTAGTAATGAACAATAAATGACGAGATGCTTGAATGAGGTAGTCATATTTTTAATAGTTGATAAAATTTTTAAACATTAAAGCAAAAAAAAATTTTTCCCAGAGTATTTTTTATAAACAATTGCTATAAATTTAGTAAATAAATTAGTAAAAACTAAAATTTTCAGCTGAATTTAGTCTTTAGCTAATGGAAAATAAATAAGTCTCTTGTATTTTTATCGTATCTCTATTAGTTTTTAAATTATAATAATTTTAAGGATGAAAAACTAGGTAAGAATGACCAAATTACAGAAAACTTTTATTTAAAAATTAAAAAAAAAAAAACAAAACCATGTCTGCTTTTTGTGACAATAAGTAGAATAGAAAAAAAAAATATCATGTAAAAATTAATTTGTTTATAACAAATTGTTTATTGCATAAACAATGAAAAATTAGATAAAACGAAATTTTTTTTTATATAAAAAAAACCAATAATAATTTTTAAAAAAATGGTTCCTTAATATTAATTTTAAGTGGGAGAAAATGATTTTTATCAACAAATGCGTTATTAAGCAATAAAAAAAATTTTTTAAGGAAGAATTTTTCTTTTAAAAATTATTATTTGTATCAAAGATTGAAATTCCATACAAAAAATTTCAATTATCTAATAAACAGCGTATTTATTTATAACAATTTTTTAAACAATAAATGATAAAAATTTTTTAAAATCATTTCTATGTAGCTTCTGACAACATAGAAACAGATCATTAATAATATTTTGAAAAAAATTTTTCGATGATTAATGCAAGTTTTTATTTTTGGAATAAGGGAAATTATTAATAAAAAACTGAAAAATAAAAATTTTTTAATTTTTTCAATGAGGATTTATTCTAAAGGCTTTCAAGAATCGCTCAACGAAAGGAAAAAAATCTCAAATTTATAGTTATCACACTTGCAATATTCATGTTCAAGCAGAAAAAATTATTAATTAACTATTGCATAACCAATTGAAAAATAGTGATAAAAATTTTTTTCAGACGAATTATTGTTCATTTATCTATCCAGTAAGCTTTTGAATTTTTTCATTTTTTAAATTTATTATTTAATATGATAAAATAATTTTTATTGAAAATTCTAATCCCGGATTTTTCCATCCTTATGAACAGGCAAATACATTCAGACCCAGACTAATTACAAAAATTTTCTCAGGTCCACTTTGAAGCCGAACAAAGACACTTAAAGTGATGATTTATGAATTCTCTTTTGTTCAATTTCAATAGAAATATATAGTTAGAAAACGATAATCATATAAATTTAACTATAAATTAATATAAATTAAATAAATTCTCTAAAGTTTTACGGTTTTTTTCTGGTCTGCATACTTGCAAAAATTTTTCTGATTTTAACCATTTTATAGACTGGATAACTTATTCATTCAGCCTTAATTTGCTGCTGTATAAACCTTGAGACGACCAATTTTCACTGAGATCTAGGACTTTAAATAGAAAAGGATTATTTTGTCTTTAACCAAGAAAAAAAGGCTTTTACTGACTTTTTGAGAAATCAAGCTCTGAATTGAATATATATCAAGAAAACCATTAATGTTGAAAATGCTTTTTATAGTTCATTATATACCAAAAAAAACTTCACAGAGTTTTAATTTAATTAATCCAGACGTTTTTTTTTGTTTTAATCGATTGAACTTTTGAAAAAATTAAAGGATCAAGTTTTTGCTCTCAATCCCTTATTATCTTTAACAAAAAAAAAACAAAAAAATTTTTTTAACGATTTTTTTTGACATTTTTATCGATAGAAGTGTTTAAATTTATTCCAAGAAAAGAAAAAAAATTCTCGTGAAAAATTTTCAAAAAATAAATCTTTTTTAGTTTTAAATTAAAAAAAACTTTTAAATTAATTTTAATTAAAAAACGTGATTCGGCCACAGCCGACATGGATAGGTAAATTTCTTGTTTGAATATTGAAAAAAACATAATTAAAAGGCAATAATGTCCTAAAATTTATTTTTTATTATAATTTTGCAAATAACGATATGAGACTTTTTTTGAATTTCCGTCATAAATAAAATTTTTTTATTTTCAATTAATATTATTTTATTATTCTTTATTTTTTATTTTTAACTGAAATTTTTTATGAAAATTACTTTTTTTTTTTAATTTTTAATTTTTCATACATATTTTAATCTTTTTATATTGACTGAAAATTATGTTCCAAAAAAGTCGGAAGTTATAATAATGACAATAATAAAAGTTGACCTAGATAAAAATATTTTTATCTTTAATAAAAATCACTAGACATAATAACAATAACTGTCGCATAATGTAGTATCGTTCGATAACTTTGGGTTTGAATTAGATAAAGTATTTTTGTTGTATAACATAAAATTTAACAAAAAAAAAATAAAATTTTTTATTTTATTTTTATTATTAAATAAATTGCTTATCAAGCTTAGCTTACAGCAATGATACCTAGTTAGACTAGTCAAATTGCACATACATTATTACATACATTACATACATTATTAAAGTTTTATCATGATACAAATAACATAGTCATAAGTAATTGAAAAAGTAATTAAACGTGGAAATGTATACATAGTTAAATAAATAGTGAGTTAATCAGTTCGGGGAGAGAGGATAGTATTTTTTTTTTTTTTTTTTTTAAATAGATTGTAAGTATAGATTTTATAAATTACTCGTTGAAGCAAAAAACTCTAAGTCTCATTGAGCGGGCCAAAAAAAGGTAAATAGATTTGGTAGTCGAAACATTAAAATTATAAAATAGGGTGGACAGCTGGTCGGTAGTGTCAATAGTGAGAATATTGGGAGCAAGTAGAGGGGTTATAAAGTGATCTCTGTACGGCTTAAAAATGGGACATTTAAAAAATATATGTTCCAGGGTTTCTTTTTCATTCAGGTTACAGATGGTACATGGTATTTGGGGGTTAATTATATAATTAAATCTATTAAAACTAAGTTTGACATAGTGATGATTTGCCAGTCTAGTCTGTGCTAGGACTCTCGCTATGTATAACGGATTGTTTACAATGTAGTTAGCAGTACTTGAGCCCAAAAATCTGGGGATCGATACTTGACAAGATGCTTTGGATCGTATAATGTCAAGGTCAGAGAGTCTGAGATGGGCTGAGTATAGTTTGGTGATTGACGGAATCTGACTTCTCCAGTAAGCACTAGTTAAGTTACTCCAAATGGAAGTAGGAGCATAAAAGAATCTAAAATGAGTCTGAGCTGAGTGACCCAGTTATAATTCGGATCGGAACTGGGGTTTTTTGACACCTGGAGTAGTCTGTAGAAGCAAATTTTGGGGATACGGTGGTCTCTCATATCCAGAAGTTTACAAATCCATTTAAGCGCTGCTCTCAGTACTCTGACCTTAACATTTGACATAGCTAGTTCGTGTTTGAGCTCTGCACTGGGTGTACCAAGGGGAAGGAGGAGAAGCCTCTTGAAGAACTGTAGCTGGGATTGTTCAAGAATGTTGAGGTAGCGAAGACCCCAAATATGAGAGGCATACAGTAGGGTGGTGGTTACAATACTGTCATATATTCTGAGTGTGCCCTCCCAAGACTCAGCGCGAATACTTGCCAGCGCAGAGATAACAGCTCCAGAGGCTGTTCGAGCTCTCTGCGCCGCCACCCTAGCTGCTGTCAAGCCCAACGAAGAGCCCGTGAAGGGAACACCCAGGTACACATATTCCTCCGACCAGTCCACAGAGTTATCTCCATAAAGGAGGTTCGTCCTTTCCCTCGGACCACCCCTTCTGAAATGGACACATTTAGTTTTCTCTAAGTTAACAGAGAGGGAGTTGCTAGAACAGTAATCTCTAAGTACAGTAAGCTTTCTCTTTAAATCGAATGTCGTATTAGCAAGTAAAACCAAATCGTCAGCATATAGTAGCATACAGAGATCAGTGAGACTATTGATTCGAACTCCTGTGATACCTTTGGCCCTAAAAAAATCAACTATGTCATGTATATACAGAATAAATAAAATCGGACTCAATATTTCACCCTGGAGAACCCTCTCCGTGACCTCGAACGACCCCGAGAGAGCGCCACCGACCTTGACTTGCAATTTGGCTTTATCATAAAGGTTTTTTAAAATTCTAATCAACTTAGGACTAACACCAAGGGCAAGAAGCTTTCTCCAGAGGCTGCCGTGAGGCACGGAGTCGAAGGCTCTTTTGAAGTCTACAAAAAGACCGTACAGTCGGCCGCTCTTATTAGACAGTTTCAGTTGTATAGCCGATAGAAGAGCAAAGATATTATCATCACAGCTTTTATTTGCGGTAAAACCCGCTTGTTCGTCCGGCAAGACCCCAGTATGATCAATCCACTGTATCAACCTGTTTTTTAATGC